>NC_141162.1:93454147-93608897 GCF_053477565.2 Lygodium microphyllum
TAGCAAGCAAATGACTCCATGCACCTATTCACAATGGGCCAGCAACACAAAGGTGTTGCACAAATCCATCCATTTTTTTTCGAAATCTATTTCGAGAAATCCGGATGGACCTCGTCGAACTGTTGCTCCAGCTCCTCCAAGTACCACTTTCAACCACTGCACATTGAATAGTATCATGGAGAAGCTACGGTAATCCACCGTAATAATACTTTGCAAGCTCCCAAAATACTCCATCTCATCCACAACCGTGTTCAGATCCGTTGCTCGTCGTCGGCTCTCTTGCTCGAACCTTGCCATGACACCATAGTCCATTGTGGAGCGCATTTTGTCAATACGCTCCACGCGAAAATGCCATTCGCGCGACCATGCTACACTATATATTTTGTACTATACATTGAAACACTCAAATTAGATGTCGCATATAAAATTTAGATACGACTGATTCTAAACCCCTCATCACCTTTGGACTACATCCCCTCGAGAATTCCCACTCCTCCATTGAGACCTCTGTCCCTTCGCTGGATGCTGCGATCAAGGCTCCATGCAACCATCGTGTTGACATAAACCGCGGCATCTCCTCCATGCCTTCGGGATATCGAATCGGTCAATGATGTGTACTACGTCAGAATTCAGCTTGCGCTTTCTCTCGATCTTGCCTTGCAATCTGGTACTTGGCAAGCCACGTCTCCATGGAGGCATGGTGCAACATACAAAAGCGATTCATCTTCTCTTCCATTGAGGCATCCATTCTTTTTTCTACCCCATTTCCAACCACCATATCTCTAGTCAGTCTATCATCGTCCTTCAGCGCGACCGTAGCGTTTCATTGTCTAGTTCCACCAAAGTCGACAACTTGTAAATGGCCCCGCAAATTTCCGGAGTAAGGCATCCTGTGATCGCGATCCGTAGGACAAATTACCATAAATGAGAAAGCATTATGAATAATGGCCACTTTTCAAATTGCAAAATGCCCACGCTAATTACAATCCATTCGTAGTACAAACCTGACATATCTTATGCCAATCATGGGATTTTAGCCCCGACAATTGGTCATCTTTAGAAAATGTGGGCCTCAGAGAACGCATCATACCCGTCGGAGTGCGGATAGACTTGATTACTTGCTTCACAATGTGCTCTTCTTTAGTGGAAAAAACCGAAGGAGCGCGAGGAAGCTGCACGTGACCATCAGCACTCGACTACAGCCAAAGCACCTCCATCTTACCTACCTCCTTCAAATCCATTCGTGCCCCTATAGTGTCTCTCTTTCTTGTGATGTGGTCCCATAGAAAGATGCCCACATTCTTGAAAATATGCATGGGATTGACCTGTAAGTGGGTCCAATATGGCAACTCGTAGAAACTGAGAACCGTCGCATTCCATTTGGATGTGATTCCGGGTTGACCATTTTCAGCTCGTACCAGCTTGCGGCGTTCATACGTGTTGGAGGTCGTCCAAGGAAACCTTTCCTAAGTTCATGATCCTCCGGCAAGAAAGCGGTGTGTCCTTGATATACCATCTTCTTCATGGTTCGTGACCTTCGGGAGTCTAACTGTGGCCCACACAATGGACATGCATGATAACCTAAGGTAACCAGACCTGTAAGGCGAGCCACGACCTAGTGAATACTTGATTGAATGAGATAAAATATAGATATTACCAGCGAGAATGGAGGCTTGCTCACCTGAGCACTCTCCCAATCCCGGAAAGTCATGCATCGTCCACATGAGAATGGCTCGAATGTTGGTTGACCGCCGACCATCGTGCCTGCTCATATCTTGCACAGTGACCCCCTCCTCCCACAAAATCTTAAGCTCATCGACTAATGGACGAAGATACACGTCCATATTTTTTACTTTGTAGCAGCCTGGGATGAGCAAGCTAAGGATGAGATGTCCTTTCTTCGTAGAAAGCTATGGAGGGATGTTGAGGTTGACAAGGACTATAGGCCACACACTATAAGAAGTTGAGCGTAGACCGAATGGGTTCACACCATCCATTGCGAGACCGAGCCGAAGATTCCTTGGCTCTCGCGCAAAGCCTGGGAAGGTAGAATCAATGTGGCTCCATGCACACGAATCCACTGATATTCGTTGAACTCCATTCGTGGACCTATTCTGCACATGCCACGTTGTCAAGCTTGCCATGCCAGACGTACGAAACATGTGGTTTATGCGGGGGATGAGTGGAAAGTGTCTGAGAACTTTTTGAGGGATGGTTTGCCCTTGCAAGTCCTGTCGATACCTGTGAGCACCACACTTTGGACATGTCTCCATAGTCTCGTATTCATCTCGAAACAGTATGCAATCGTTGATACATGCATGAATGTTATTGTAGTCCATGCCAAGCTTCCGTAAAACATGTCGTGCATCATCACGAGACTTAGGCATGGTATTTGCAGGTGGTAATATATGATATTTTAATAACCTGAAAAAAATCATAAAACACCTTGAAAAAGCACAAATGTTTGTAATAATAGTGTCAAAAAAAAATTCAATGAAGCCTATGTGTAAGGTACCTGAATAACTCGGTCACACTCATATCACTCCACCCGTATTTTGCTTGCACACTTAAGAGTGCAAGCAATGTCTTCAACCGAGATACTCAGCACCCATCATATAATGGTATGGATGCTTCCTCTCTAAGCGGATCAGATGTCTCGACATCCATGGGAATCAATGCATCGATCATTGCCTCCATCTCAGGCTCCAAGATTGTAGGTAGGTCTGGAAGGTTGTCTGTCTCCTCTGGCATTGACGGTATAGATTGGCCTTGCAAGTGGTGGATTGGCTCCTGCACTCCATCCATCGCACGCCCACGAACTCTTCTAATTGGCCGCAAAGGGTGCACTCCCCCTTGGGACGAGACATCACCTCCCTGGATAGAAAATTTGCCAACAAGACCCAATCTTATTGTGTATGGTTTTCAATTAGCTTGCGAGTACAATGCATAATTAATATTAACTTCAAATTATCATTTGTTGAAAATCCGCAATCGCCTGATCAATGATCTCAGATTGAAACTCGCCAAATCGTCGTACATGTTCTATAAACAATCGGCGTTTTCGTCTAATTGCCAACTTGCATTGAGAGCAAGGACATGGGACATGCTGATTAAGATACGCCTCGCGATCTTGAACAATAAGACCTTCTTCGTTTTCCATCTTATCTACATTACAACAAACGAGGCTCAAATGGATAGCTTTATGGAGATGTATGTCAAGTTGCAAGTTGACCATAAGCTCTTGCTTGAGAGGTTTTAGCCTTTGCAAGAGCTTGAGAAGCAAATTTTGTAAAACATTGAGTTTGATATTGATGCATCCATGGTGTTGAAATCTAAACTTCAAGATATAAGAAATGCTTTACTGATTAATGTAAAAAATGCATTGGACATAGTAGTTGACAGATTTATTGATGCTATATCTCAGCCATATACCATGCTCAAGGATTTGTTTGTCCCGGTAGATAATTATTCGTTATTGTAAAAAAAAAAGCATTGGTTCATAAGGTTCATGAGTCGAAGACTAAATGTTTGGACTTGACTAGAAGATTGGATAATGGCGTAGATGCTAAAAGGAAAAGTGATGAATGGCTACGGTCTCTAGGTTATGTACTTTGAGTATCTTAGAGGGGCTCTACTAGGATTACTTATACAACTGCACTAGAGGGCTTTGAGTATAAGTAATCCATTTATGAGCATCATTGAGGATCTCTAAGTCTAATAATAAATCAGTCTCAACAAAAAGCATCTTAGAAATGTGGTTTTTTTGTCCTAGGTCCATGTATTAAAATTAATGCCATCTATGAAATTTATCAACTATAGTAATAAAATTTGTTTCAATCAATTCTACTCATAGTCATAACATTTGAAGAAAATATCATATGCTCAATTTAAGGGATTCTTATTCTATAGCAATACTTTTGGGTTCATTTTGATGAAGTACCGTAATGACCATTAGCTAGGGTATCATTTTCTTTTAGTCCTTCCGTTGACTAGTTGGCATGATTTCTAATTTGTTATGCTTGTAAAGTTAATACAAAAACAATGAATTATGCATATCACAATTAGATCCCCTACTTGGACATTATGAAGGATATGACCAATTTTAAGCCATCTTAAAGAGTCACAATGTACGTGGCCCATGGCAAAGCACATTGCATACCATTATCGATAAGTCTATTATCGTGCATCTTAAATCTCCTAATTAGACTTTATAAAGTGTATGACTAATTTTTAGCCCTCTTAAGGAGTCGATGTAATGGTACCCATAAAAAAAGCAAAGTGGATACCATTACCATAATCATGGATATGCTATCGTTCCAATATATGTTATCTTTCTCTTTCTCTCCCTATCCCTCTCTGTCTCTCGCATTTCCTCTCCCTCTCACAATATATCTTAACACTCTCCAAAGCAAAAGGGAGAGGGAGAGAGAGAATGCACTTTCCCTCCCTCTCCCTCTCCCTCTCCCTCTCTTTCTCTTTCTCTCCCTCTCTCATTTCCTCCCTCTCCCTCTCCCTCTCCCTCTCTTTCTCTTTCTCTTTCTCTCCCTCTCTCTCTCTCCCTCTCCCTCTCTTTCTCTCTCATTTCCTCTCCTAAACAAGCAAAAAATAAAGTGATTTAAACCTTTAACAAGAAAAAGGGAGAGGGAGAGAGAGAATGCACTCTCCCTCCCTCTCCCTCTCCCTCTCTTTCTCTTTCTCTTTCTCTCCCTCTCTCATTTCCTCCCCCTCCCTCTCCCTCTCCCTCTCTTTCTCTTTCTCTCCCTCTCTCTCTCTCTCTCTCTCTCTCTCCCTCTCTTTCTCTCTTTCTCTCTCATTTCTCTCCTAAACAAGCAAAAAAGAAAGTGATTTAAACATTAAACAAGCAAAAGCGAGAGGGAGAGAGAGAATGCACTCTCCCTCCCTCTCCCTCTCTTTCTCTTTCTCTTTCTCTCCCTCTCTCATTTCCTCCCCCTCCCTCTCCCTCTCTCTCTCCCTCTCCCTCTCTTTCTCTTTCTCTCCCTCTCTCTCCCTCTCCCTCTCTTTCTCTAAGCCAAAAAGAAAGTGATTTAAACATTAAACAAGCAAAAGGGAGAGGGAGAGAGAGAATGCACTCTCCCTCCCTCTCCCTCTCTTTCTCTTTCTCTTTCTCTCCCTCTCTCATTTCCTCCCCCTCCCTCTCCCTCTCCCTCTCCCTCTCTTTCTCTTTCTCTTTCTCTCCCTCTCTCTCCCTCTCCCTCTCTTTCTCTCTTTCTCTCTCATTTCCTCTCCTAAACAAGCAAAAAATAAAGTGATTTAAACCTTAAACAAGCAAAAGGGAGAGGAAGAGAGAGAATGCACTCTCCCTCCCTCTCCATGTCCCTGTCCTTGTCCCTGTCCCTCTCTTTCTCTTTCTCTCCCTCTCTCATTTCCTCCCCCTTCCTCTCCCTCTCCCTCTCCCTCTCTTTCTCTTTCTCTCCCTCTCTCTCCCTCTCCCTCTCTTTCCCTCTCATTTCCTCTCCTAAACAAGCAAAAGAGAAAGTGATTTAAACCTTAAACAAGTAAAAGAAAGAGAGAGGGAGACTCATCGATGAGATATGGCGAGTGTGGGGGGGCTCCTCTTTGCGATGAAGGCTCCTCCTCTCCTTCGCGAACAACGGCGGTGGCGGCAAGTCTTCTTACTCTCCTTCTCTCATGACGGTCGCTCTCTCCCTCGCTCTCGCTCTCAAAACAAAAAACATGAAAACACGAAATAAATCCATGCTCGGTTTTGGCCCGCTTTTTTCCTTGTGGAGCGTAGCTATTTGCATCGCAAAAGCGACGCAAATAGCGACGCCGCCACCCGCCGTCGCTACCAGCTCAAATCCTTGTAGTGTCAAGAAAGACTAAGAAACAAAACTCGTGTGATTTGAAAGAGTACTGAGTGGCATTGCCTAGGAAAACATCTCAATGGACCACTAAATCATACCGTTGAGGATATCTTAATTGGACACGTTATACATAGTATTAGAGTGAAAAGTGAATTTAGGTATAGAAAGATTTATTTGTAACCCTGTTTAAGCAAGAGATTGATAGAAAAATGGTTCATCCTCTAATATCTAGTGGAATCTCTTTCAAAATAATGAAGATTGGAAAAAATGTTTGGTTTTTTGAGCAATGTTTACCTTCCTAATGCATTCCCTTGATTTTGATCAGTGGGATCACTTCATGAGAACCTTGGAGCAAATGTATAACCCCTTGTGATTGTATCATCGAAGCATCATTAGATGTGAAGCGGAGTCTACTATTTCATCAATGCTGATCAACTTACCTATCTTCAAAACAACCTCAAAAGAATCAAGTGGATGGAAGACCTTAAGCTAGTCAAAGTTATTCATCTTCAAAGAGTCATGTCTAAGTCCTATCCTCAACATAGGTGTAGAGGGGATTCACTAAAACCATTACCTTTACAACCAAGTGTGCCGCATTCTTCCAACCAAGCATGTTTCCATTTTAGGATGCTCCCATCACAATATTTATTTAAAAATAGTTTCATTGATCTCCCCCAAAAATAAAAAATCCTAAATATATTTGATGAGTCTCCAACTTACAAAATTATTAATATATCCAAATTTCACAATTAGAATTATTGTTAACCTAAGGTAGGGATTCAAGAAGTTTCTTGTAATTTTTCTTATATTAATAAAAAATGTAACTTCAGCTAGGTTTGGAAGGTTGGAATCATTTTCTACTATTTTGAGCTATGTTCACATTGACAATGCACACCTCCTTGACTATGGATAGAGGAGAGATGTGATGCACATCCTGGACAGATTGTATAATCGATCCTCATTGCACTAGGAAAGAAGATGGGTTTGGGATGGCCATTATTGTTACATACATGCCAATCATTTTCACTACATCTGAACAAACTTAAAAAGAATCTAATGGATGGAGAAGCTGAAGGTCATATTTGCTTTCATATTCACTCCATCAGGAATAAATTCCACTTTGTACACTCGCGGTTGGCAAGCCATTCGCTTGGACTACTATGTATATGATGCCGACCGATAGAATATCAATACATGGTTGTGCACTCCACCTTGGATTCTATATAGAAGGTCTCCCCAACCCTCCTTCATAATATAGGTTTTTGGATATCCACCATGTCATGGAGGATTACTTTACTACTGCAGGAACCACGTCTCCTAATCAGGCAATGGTAGCTAAGCTAAAGTTGACATGTGAAGCTCGAATTTGGTGGAAGCAATGGTGCAAGGACCAAGGGTTTTGTTAAGCAACTCACTTGGAAAAAGCTTAAGGAAGCCGTACGTGGGTGATACCTACCACCAAAATACAGCACCCTAAAGATGAACGAATTCTTTAATTTGAAGTATTTTGGGCTAAGCTTGGAAACCTACTATTCCGTATTTGTATCCATTTTGAAGTATGCCCCGCCCATGGACATCACCCAGTAGGTGTCAAAGTTTTGCCACGAACTAAACCCTCCATTGGATACCCGTCTCTCGAAGCAATGCGCCCATCTAACTTACAAGACACATTAATTCAAGCAAGGACTATTATTTAGGAGCTTCAAACAACACCTAAGAGTGGTAAAAATTGGGGACATAGTTCTCCATATAAGGGACCATGTGGAATTTTCAAAAGCATCTAGGGACAACATTAGACTAGTCAAAGGAAGAAGGCCAAGACAAATGTTGTTGGGAACTTTGTACCTGCAATCAGTATAACAAGGAGACACAATGGTGTTTCCATTGCAATTATCTTAGCCACTTTAAAAGAGAGTGCCCCCAAAGTTAGGCCAAACTATCTACCAATGACAATTTTGTGGCCAAAGTCGAGTAGCTATAACAAAGGGAAATGTTACTAGAGTAACCTTTAAGGGAATAAACAAGGGAATAGATGAAGGCAAAGATCCCACTTTACAGGCGAACATGGAAAGAGCAATAGTATATGTTGCCCTCAACAAGAAGAATCCAAATCACCACTTCTCAGTGATCCAGACCCCTACAACCTACCAAGGTAAAGCCTTTAAGATTTTGATTGACTATGAAAGCACCCACTCAATTATCTCAGTGAAGTGTGCAAAAAGATTAAGGATAGACACTACATTTGCATCAAATTTGTTAGTAGAATTAGCAAATGGAAAATAGGTAATTTATACTGAATAGACTAGAAAATCGAAATTTAACTTAGAAGGCAATCTTTCCAACATGGGGTTCAGAGTTATGAATCTCAAAGCTTACTAGTGTTTGTTAGGGATTGGACTAGCTAATCCACAATGACACTCATATTCATTGTAGAGAAGGCCAAACCACGTTCTAGGATAACAAAGCGTTAGATTATGGTTCCTTAAAAGGTCCCAAACTTTCAATTTTGGGCCATAAACATTGCATCAAATTCCATGTAGACTTTTTAGTTATTAGTAACCACTAGGGGTAAAGCCCAAAAACCTAGAATCCAACTGGAAAAATATTCTTGAATCATGAAGGGACTAAGAAAAGAACTATCTATCTACCTAATCAAACAAAAATAAGACTTTGAGAATATCTTTGCATCCAGAAGACAGTCAAGTAGCTCGTCTCTCCTTGGGATTGGATATTTATTCTTGATATTAACTAGTTTAGCCCATGGAAGTCAATGCATAGATGAAGGGTCCCATTTGTCTTCAAGGTCCAAAGATCTTCTCAAAGTCTTATTTTTGTTGAAGGTTTAATCTCATGCATTAGTTGAAGGTTTAATCTCTTTATGGCTTAATCCAAATGTTGAAGGTTGTAGGTGCATTAGTGGTACACAGATCGGATGTTGTATGCTCGTGTAGTGAACGCCAGAAGGTCCCCAAGAACAAAAGAACTCTACTTTTTGCACAAAACTCAAGGTAGAAAGCATGCATGACATGAACAAGAGACCAATGGGGTGCAATCTCCCCCCATGCCTTATGTGAGCGCTCCACAAAGCATGTATTTTATGTATTAATTATCTTCAAGCTCAAATAATAGCCCAAATTACAAAATAGCATGCTTTTGGCTTTTGAGTTTGCTTTAGCACAAAATAGAAATAAAGCTTATGGGCGAGCGCCCAAGGAGTCAGGCATACCCAATACAATGTCCAAATACAAATATCATAATCGTGCACCCATACGCATATAAAATAATAAATAAATATCCAACGCCTTAATAAAAAATAGGCACGACAAAATATAGGCGCCATGCCTAAGGTATGCGCCCATCAAAATATAAGTGATAACTCGAATACACGCTATCCTCTAATGCTTTCCTCCGCCCACTGCTGCTATCTCTACACATCAACTGAAGCATTCACAATCATTAGTAAAATAATATAATTAAACCGACAAAAGTGAATACCTAGCGGTCTTCAGCTACATAAATAAATCAATTGGTTAGAAATCAATCCTAACCTTAATTTATCACGAGTGCGCACTCTAAACTCATAAACGTTTATTCATTTAATATGTATTTTGTGGAATCACCCGCTATGGAATCACCCATGTACACACTAAATTAATGAAACGACCGAAAAGGATAGGCGTCCCCATCAACTTCTCGCACAAAGAATCCACTTTGTGTATGAGCCCCGGTCAACAAAGTTTACGGAATCCACCGTGTCACGGAATCCACCGTGAAATATGCCTCCTGGCATCATACCCTCGGGGTGGGATTGCAATTGTCCTCAATTGCTATTAGCTCAATGTGGAGCTAATGGAGTGGGGAAAGCATTTAAGTCTCTAGCGTGCATCCATTAGGCCTCTTCAATAGGATGGTTTTTAAACTTGACCAAATATCTAGAATATCTATGGCCAGTTCCAGTGGTCATAAAGTCAATATCTATGATAGCTTCAGGCTCAAGGATTTCAGTCTCTTCATCTAACAAAGGTAGGTTTTCATAAACACGGTGTATAGGTAATTGGCATCTAAAGGGTCGTAATAAACTAATGTGAAAGGTGTTGTGAATTTTCCAGTGTGGTGGTAGTTCTAACTTAAATGCATTGTCATTGATTTTATGAATGATCTTAAATGGTCCATAGAATCTAGGTGCTAATTTCACAACTGGGTATTTATCTACACTTTGTAATCTACGTTTTTCTATTCTTAACCAAAAATAGTCATCAACTTTGAAATTCATGGCCTGTCTTTTCTTATTGGCTTGTTTTGTATATGATTGATGGGCTTTGGAAATCATGTCTTTAACCTCATCAAAAATAGTAGCGTGCATATTAGCAATATCATCAGCACTCTGAATCTTATTTGATAATGAAGCAACATGTGTAGGCAATCTATAACCATAAATAACTTCAAACGGTGCTTTCTTTGTAGCTGTATGCGGTGTATTGTTATATGCAAACTGCAATAAATGTAAATGTGTATCCCATGTCTATGGTTTAGAAATAATGCAAGCACGTAAAAGATCTAAAATAGTACTGTTAGTGGCTTTTGTTTAACCATTAGTTTCAGGATGAAATGCAGATGAGAAATCAATCTTTATTCGTAGGTTAGCAAACAAAGTAATCCAAAAGTTATTACAAAATCTAGAATTACGATTAGAAATAATAACTTTTGGTAATCCATGATTAGTGAAAATAGTTTTCAAAAACAATTGTGCTACCTGAGATGCTGTTAAAGTTTTCTTGCATGGAATGAAATATGCTTGTTTACTAAACTTGTCTACAACAGTCCAAATCATATCATGGTTAGCTTTAGTATTAGGTAAACCAGTAATAAAATCCATAGAAATCTATTCCCATGGTCTTGATGGAATAGATAAAGGCATTAGTAAACCATACTGTTTACCATGATGTCTCTTAACTCTTTGACAAACCAAACATTCAGAAACAAAGTTAGATACATCAGTGTCCATATGTGGCCAATAAAATTCTTCAGTCAATGTATGCAAAGTAGATATAATACCTCTATGACCTTGATATGGAGGACAATGAATCTCATTCAAAACAAAAGATCTAAATGGAACTGTAACACATAATCTCTTTTCATAAAACATGAATCCATCATTGTAAGACAGTGAATCAATAGGAATCCAATTATTTCCAACTAATTTATTCCAATCAGTATGAAAAGTAATGTCCTGATGATAAGTATCTTTTATAGAGATAAGAGAATCAAAAGATATCACAAAAATATTATGAATTGTTGGTCTTCTACTTAAAGCGTCGGCTACTACATTCTCTTTACCTGGTTGATATTGGATAAGGGGATGAAAACTTTGAATAAAGGCTGCCCATGATATGTCAGTCAGATATTTGGGGTTGACTAAGGAGATGTCTAATGCTTTGTTGGTCAGTCTTAATCATAAAGTCAAAACCCATTAAGTAATGTTTCCATTGTCTTAAAGCTTGTACAACAGCTAACAATTCCTTATCATAAGTAGAATATTTAAGTTCGGATGGTTTCAGTTTACAGCTAGAATAGGCAATGGGATGATTATCTTGCATAAGTACGGCTCCTATTCCAGATCCGCTAGCATCAATAACTACTAAAAATAATGGTCTATTGAAATTAGGTAGTTGTAATACAGGAGCATGGGTTAATGCATGTTTCAATAAATCAAAAGATTTTTTGTTGATTATCAGTCCAGTTATAAACAATACCCTTCTTTAAAAGTTTAGTCAAAGGCAAAGCAAGTAATGAAAAATTTCGCACAAACTTCCTGTAAAAACTAGCAAGACCTAGAAAAGAACATAACTCATGCACATTTTTGGGTATAGGCCAGTTTAATATTACTTCTATCGTCTTAGGGTCAACCTTAATACCTTCTGATGACACAATATGACCTAAATATTCAACTTTTGTTTGAAAGAACTCACTCTTTTCTGGATTAGCATACAATTGATTATCTTTCAACAACTTGAAAACCAAAGACAGATGTTCATAATGTTCTTTCTCATTTTTATTGAATACCAAGATATCATCAAAGAATACTATAACATAATGCTGATATTTCAAAAATATGCGATTTATCATTCTACTAAATGTAGCAAGTGCATTAGTCAATCCAAAAGGCATCACTAAAAATTCATAATGACCAAATTGTGTTCTAAATGCAATCTTAAATATATCAGATTTATCTAATCTCACCTAATGATAACCAGATTTAAGATCTATTTTACTAAATATGGCAGAACCTTGTAGTTTATCCATAAGATCATCTACCCTAGGAATTGGATATCTATTCTTTACAGTAATCTTATTTAGGGCACGATAATCAATGCACATGCAATAAGTATTATTCTTCTTCTTTACCAACAAAACAGGTGCGCCAAATGGAGAACTAGTAGGTCTAATTAATCCTCTATTTAATAATTCCTCAACTTGATTTTGAATTTCTTTCTGTTCAATCTGGTTATGCCTATATGGTGCTTTATAGGGTGGTTGTGTACCAGGAATTAAATCTATTTTGTGGTCTTCAGGACGTGAAGGAGGTAGTCCAGGTGGTAAATCTTCACCAAAACAATCTTTAAATTGTGCAAGGAATTCTTTATGCCTAGGGTGCATATGTTTTTCTTTAGCTTGAAGTTCATTCACCCAAATTAGATAAGATTTACTACTTTTGTGTAATGCACGTTTAGTTTGAGTATGAGTACGCAGTGGAAAATTATTAGATGCGTGCATACCATACAATGTAATGTGTTTTCCTTGAAAATGAAATGAATTGAATGCGTGGAATAATCTATGTCAAGATTGTGCTGATGATGCCAAGGCATACCTAGGATAATATCACTGGACTGTAATGGTACAACTAGAAAATTCCTTCTTTCAGTGTATTCACCAATTTGAATTTCTAAATCATGCACCTCTTGTGTTCCATTATACCTTGTGCCTAAGAATGCTGCTTTAATACGATAATGCGTATGAACAATTTGTAATTTCAATTCTTTCGCTAACTTTGCAGAAATAAAATCATGTGTACTACCATCATCATGCAAAATAATCTTTTCTTTTCCATGCACTAAACATTTCACTGTCAACAAAGAATGTGGAGTTGGCATACTTGGTAAAGTATCCGAAGGAGTAGTAATGTCGTCCTCATCTTTCGTAAAGTCAGGCATTTCCTCATGTTCTTCATCTTCCATTGCTCCAAGATAGTTGATATGGACAGGTGGCTTCTTTGATTGGCAATTGTCAAGAATCGCGTGGTGGAGGGGGTTGCTCAAGATGCTGCGCCGAACACACACAGAATGCACAAGGAGAAGCTCACTCAAGAGACAAGAAGAGAGATGGAGGCCAAAACGTTTTCTTGCTGATTTCTTCTTCTTCTTCCACACTCTTTACAATGTACACAAAGTATAGATAAGATACAACATAAAAGGAAAGTGGCCTACTAAGTCAAACAATGCATAACCGACTACACTAGTCGACTGGCGCTATAACTATGCCAGCTGTAAATAGGTGTAACAACCTGAATATAATAAGTAATGAGTCAGTGGCCATGTGAGAGTCATAATGACCACCGACGTGCTAAGTGTAGACGTGTGGACCCATCTAACCAGGCGGTCCATCATCCATGTCCACATGTGTTGAGCTTGCCATCTCAACACTCCCCCTCAAGCTCAACTGCATCTCTGCAACTCCAAGTAAGCTTCGAAACTTTTGAAGCTTCTCTGTACCTAATGCCTTCGTGAAGATATCAGCTATCTGATCCTGTGTGCTGACATACACCAAGTCAATCTCACCTGCTAGTACCTTCTCTCTCACAAAGTGGTAGTGTACCTCAATATGTTTTGTCCTGGCATGGAACACAGGGTTCCTAGCCAACTGTATACTGCTCATGTTATCACAATAAATGACAATTGGACCTTCCACCTGGACATCCAAATCAGCCAATAGCTTTTGCAGCCATACTACCTCACATGCTGCAACAGCAGCACCTCTATACTCAGCCTCTGTACTCGACAAAGCAACTGTAGATTGCTTTTTGCTACTCCATGCAACAGCTGCACTACCAAGAGAGAACATGTATCCGCTGGTAGATCTTCTATCAGACATACTACCAGCCCAATCTGCATCTGTGTATCCAAACACCTGTACATCTGTACCTGCCTCATAGAAAAGTCCATAATGTAATGTGGACTTCACATATCTCAATATGCGTCTGACTGCATCCAAATGTGGCTTTCTAGGTACTTGCATAAACTGACTCACAAGACCAACAGCATAGCTCAAGTCTGGCCTTGTAATGGTCATGTAGATCAAACTCCCCACTATCCTCCTGAACATAGTAGGGTCTTCTATCTCATCCCCAACATCAGCACTCAGCTTTACATTCTGCTCCAATGGGACTGAAAGTGGTTTGCATGCTGTCATACCATACTTGGACAACATATCCAAGCCATACTGTCTTTGGAACAGCCATATACCATCATCACATCTGATCACCTCAATGCCAAGGAAGTACCTTAGCTCACCTAAATCCTTCATCTCAAACTTCATCTTCAAATAGCCCTTGACTTCAGCAATCCCACTATCACTATCACCTGTAATAATCAAGTCATCCACATAGATGACTATGATGACCAAACCTGCATCTCCCTTTCTCACATAAAGTGAGTGATCAGCATCAGAAACATAAAAGCCAATATTGACAAGATACTCTCTGATCTTGTCAGACCATGCTCTTGGTGCTTGCTTGAGCCCATAGAGTGCCTTCTTCAACCTGCACACATACGTGGGATGCTCTAAATCTTCATAACCTGCTGGCTGATCCATATACACTTCTTCCTGCAAATCACCATGCAAGAAGGCATTCTTTACATCCATTTGCTGCAACCTCCAACCTTTGGCTGCTGCCAAAGCAATCACACATCTGACAGTTGCCATCCTAGCAACTGGACTGAAGGTTTCATCATAATCTATGCCATATGTTTGGGCATAGCCTTTTGCAACCAGCCTAGCTTTGTACCTGCTAATAGAACCATCTGCATTGTGCTTAATCTTATAAACCCACTTACATCCAATAGCTTTCTTTCCCTTTGGCAATGATACTAGATCCCAAGTCTTATTGGCCTCTAATGCAGCCATCTCCTCATCCATTGCTGCATCCCAATGAGCATGACCAACAGCCTCCTCAAGACATGTGGGCTCAACATCCTCAACTAGTTTCACCATATAAGCATAATGGTGAGCTGCATAACCCTCAAAACCAAATCTTTTAACAGGGTATCTCACCCTGCTAGACCTGCGTACCACTGGATCACTCAATGGAGTCTTTGCATTAACACGTGCTCTCTGCACACCTGGAGTCCTCACTGAAGGAATGCCAAGCTCATCATCCAAGCTCTCTGAGCCACTAGAGTCTCCATCAAGAACTGCATCAATGCCTTCTGACACTTTATTCTTTCCTTTGTCTTTACCTGTAGTGCTACTAGATGCACCCGAAGATGTAGAGGTACTCCTTAGTCTCCCAGACCAAGGACTACCAGATGATGTCTCTGGTCCACTAAGAGTTCGTGATTCTTGCCTTTCAGCCTGCACATGAGTGTCATGATCATCATCAACATCCAATGCATCACCACTAGATGCATACCAACTACTCATTTCATCAAAGATGACATCCCTGCTCACTCTGAACTTACATGTGACAGGGTTGTAACAGCGATACCCTTTCTGCTCTAAAGAGTATCCAATAAAGACACACTTTTCAGCCTTTGGATCCAGTTTCTTCCGCAACTCATCTGGCACATGAACATACGCAATGCATCCAAATACTTTCAAGTGTGAAACATCAGGCTTCTTACCTGTAAAACATTCTTCGGGGGTCATACCATGAACTGCAGCTGTGGGAGTTCTGTTCATAATATAAACAGCAGTATGAACAGCCTCAGACCAAAAATGCTTAGGCATATTCTTTTCAGCCATCAAGGCGCGTGCAACTTCTGCAATATGCCTGTTTTTCCTTTCTGCAACCCCATTTTGCTGTGGGGTATACCTGCATGTGAACTGTCTCTTTATCCCATGAGACCTCAGAAAATCACTGAACTCATTTGAGAGGTACTCTCCCCCTCCATCTGACCTCGGGCACTTTACTTTCAAGCCTGTTTCTCTTTCAACTGCAGCCTTGAAAGTTTTAAAGTGCTCAAAAGCTTCACTCTTTTCCTTCATAAAATATACCCACAGCTTTCTAGAACAATCATCAATGAATGTGACAAAGTATGAACTGCCTCCAAGAGATACATTTTGTGTAGGCCCCCAAATGTCTGTATGCACAACATCAAGGATATTTCTGCTTACATCTTTGTCATGTGAAAAGGGTTGTCTTGCCTGCTTACCAAACTGACATGCTTCACATACCTTCTGAAATTCTGCAACTTTAAATGTAGGCAAACCTGTAACCAACCCTTTGGACTGCATTAATTTCAGCCTTTGTACATTTGCATGTCCAATGCGTTTGTGCCAAATTTCAATGTCTCCAACAACACCTTTTCCTTTGGCATACATAGCAGCTTTCATAGTAGGAATTCCAGCATCTAGAGTGAACATACGTCCAACTCTACTTCCCTTTGCTACCAACCTGCACTTGTCATTGAAGTCTTCTACAAAGCAGCCCTTTGCATTAAATCTGACTTGCAGCCCTTGCTCTACCATTTGACCGACTGACACCAAGTTCTTTGTAATAGATGGCACATGCAATACATCTGAAAGACTCTTTGTCTTACCATCATGCAAGGACAAGGGAACTTTTCCAATGTGTGAAATTGGGTGGCATGAGTCATCACCCGTCTGCACATAGCCTGCATTCTGCAAATCCTGCATCTCCCCAAACCATTCTACATGGCTGGTCATATGATTGGATGCACCTGAATCAACATACCAAACATCTTCATGTGTTCCCTTTCCTGTAACAGCATTCAGCATATGCTGCATAACGAACAAATGTTCATTTTTATCTTCATTTTGTCGTGAAGACGATGCATAGTTTCCTTGCTGCAACTTACCACTGCGGATATCATCTCTCTTAGCATAACATTGGGCTGCAATATGACCTGTTTTGCCACAGTAGTGGCACACAATACCAGAGTTGTTAGAACCTCTGTTCTGCCATCCACCTCTTCCTCTAAAGCTCCCCCTGCCTCTAAAGTTAGCACGACCTCCTGAAACCTGCATATCGCCAAATTGCTGATTCAATCTGTTTTGTTGGTTGTCACTACCACGTCCTGTACCACGGCCTCTTGAAGAGAACCTGCCACGTCCCCTTCCTGAACTGGAGTAGAAAGCTTGGACCTGTTCACCACTTCTTTCAGGTGTCTCACTCTGCATGTTGATCTCTTCAGTGATCATAAGGGAGACCAACTCATCGAAATCTGGAAATGGCTTTCTGACATATACAGAAGTTACAAAAGACTTCCAAGCCTTTTCATTGTTAAGTCCACCCAAGGTAGACGACACCAAATCATCATCATCGGGCATTGCATCAATCGCTGCCAATGCATCTGCAATGCTTCTTACCTTCAGTGCATACTCATTGATAGACATCTTTCCTTTCTTCAATGTATTCAACTCTTGCTTGAGTTGAATCTTTCGTGCCTTTGTATTTACAGAAAACATACTTTCAAGTATGGTCCAAGCTGCATATGCATTCTCTGCATTTCTAATGTGTCCCAGCATGTTATTGTCAATTACTGCAGACAACCAATACATGACCTTCTTGTCTTTTGCATTCCATTCCTTTCGTGCCTTTGTCTCTTCTGCAGTTGGAGGATCACTCACCTCCGGCTCCTTTTCTTCACCTGAAACGAACTCGTAGAGGCCTTTTCCAATAAGGAAGTTCGTGACACGAAACTTCCATGATGGGTAGTTGTTCTTGTCGAGCTTCTCAATGATAGGGCTTCCACTGTTCTCTGCCATTATCACAAAACTAATACCAAACAGCAAGCAAATCTTCTGCAACCCTTGACCTGTAGTGCACAGCAATACACCAGACAGCCTTTTTTACTGTCTGCTCAACAATACATGCAATCTGCAACCAGTTTGCAGATAAACCTTGTGTTTACTCACTGATAAACACCTTTGAACTTACAGATCTGAAATTTGTAACCTGCGCACCCACGTTCGGTCAATACAGTCGAAGTCACAGTGTACCCCGAAACTGCTGTCTGCAACCTTGCAGCTCTAAAACGGGCCCTGAAACGGCCTCAAATGGCCAAAATCAGTGCGGGAAAGCCCCAAAGGGCTAATCTGCAGAATATACAGCGCTCTTCGCGCACACCAAATCTCACTGCAATCTGAGATTTTTGCTCTGCCCTGCTTCCGGTGCCTCCACAGGCACTATCCAAGAGAAGGAGTGGAAGAATGGGAGAGATTCTTACCCGTAGCTTGCTTGCTCGAACCTTGCTTCTTCTCCTTTGCTTCAACCTTCGAAATCAGTCTCTCTCAATGGCGCGGCTCTGATACCATGTCAAGAATCGCGTGGTGGAGGGGGTTGCTCAAGATGCTGCGCCGAACACACACAGAATGCACAAGGAGAAGCTCACTCAAGAGACAAGAAGAGAGATGGAGGCCAAAACGTTTTCTTGCTGATTTCTTCTTCTTCTTCCACACTCTTTACAATGTACACAAAGTATAGATAAGATACAACATAAAAGGAAAGTGGCCTACTAAGTCAAACAATGCATAACCGACTACACTAGTCGACTGGCGCTATAACTATGCCAGCTGTAAATAGGTGTAACAACCTGAATATAATAAGTAATGAGTCAGTGGCCATGTGAGAGTCATAATGACCACCGACGTGCTAAGTGTAGACGTGTGGACCCATCTAACCAGGCGGTCCATCATCCATGTCCACATGTGTTGAGCTTGCCATCTCAACAGCAATTGGCTGCTAGATGTCCAGGTTGATGGCATTTGTAACACACTATAGGTTATCCTTTAGATACATTGTTTGCAATGTAGGAAGTCTAGGAATATTAGGATTTGGCTGTGAGGATGCTTAGGGTTTTGATTGGTATTTGATGGCAAAGGAGGTGGTTTTGTCCAAGACTTACGGAAAGATGATGAAGGAAATCGACTTTGATTGAATCTTCTAAAATTTTAATTGAATTGCTTAGAACCATAGTTACCATTTGCTTGGAATTGTTGTGGACGCTTATCTCTTCCTTGAATCTTGTCTTCAGTGTCATGAGCTAACACTACAAGGAATTGGGCAATTAGCGACGCCGATTAGCGACGGCGGATATCGGCGTCGCTATTTGTATCGCTAATAGCGACGCCAATAGCGATGCCGTAGGAAAAAGAACACGGCCGAAACCAGAGCGCCGTTTTCATTTCTTTTGCTTCGACTTTTGAGAGCGAGAGCGAGGGAGAGAGCAAAGGATTTGTGAGAGAAGAAGAGGAAGAAGACTTGCCGCCGCCGCCACCACCGTTGTTCGCGAAGGAGAGGAGGAGCTCTCATTGCAAAGAGAAGCCGCCCCACTCTCGCCATATCTCATTGGTGAGTCTCCCTCTCTCTTTCTTTTGCTTGTTGAAGGTCTAAATCGTTCTCTTTTGCTTGTTTAGGAGAGGAAATGAAAGAGAAGGAGAGGGAGAGGGAGAGAGAGGGAGAGAAAGAGAGGGAGAGGGAGAGAAAGAGAAAGAGAAAGAGAGGGAGAGTGCATTCTCTCCCTCTCTCTCCCTTTTGCTTATTTAATGTTTAAATTACTTTCTTTTTTGCTTGTTTAGGAGAGGAAACGAGAGAGTAAGAGAGAAAGAGAGGGAGAGGGAGAGGGAGAGGGAGAGAAAGAGAAAGAGAAAGAGAAAGAGAAATAGAAATAGAGGGAGAGGGAGAGGGAGGGGGAGAAAATGAGAGAGGGAGAGAAAGAGAAAGAGAGGGAGAAGGAGGGCGAGTGCATTCTCTCTCTCCCTCTCCCTTTTGCTTGTTTAATGTTTAAATCACTTTATTTTTTGCTTGTTTAGGAGAGAAAATGAGAGAGAAAGAGAGCGAGAGGGAGAGGGAGGGGAAGGAAATGAGAGAGGGATAGAAAGAGAAAGAGAGGGAGAGTGCATTGTATCTCTCCCTCTCCCTTTTGCTTGGAGGATGTTTAAATCACTTTATTTTTTGCTTGTTTAGGAAATGAGAGAGAAAGAGAGATAGAGAGGGAGAGGGAGAGGGAGGGGAAGGAAATGAGAGAGGGAGAGAAAGAGAACGAGAGGGAGAGGGAGAGGGTGAGAGAGAGAGTGTGCATTCTCTCTCTCACGACGGGTTTGGTTGTTTGTTGTTTGAATCACTTTCTTTTTTGCTTGTTTAGGAGAGAGGGAGAGGGAGGGGAAGGAAATGAGAGAGTAAGAGAGAAAGAGAGGGAGAGGGAGAGGGAGAGGGAGAGGGAGAGGGAGAGGGAGAGGGAGAGAAAGAGAAAGAGAAATAGAGGGAGAGGGAGGGGGAGGGGGAGGAAATGAGAGAGGGAGAGAAAGAGAAAGAGAGGGAGAAGGAGGGAGAGTGCATTCTCTCTCTCCCTCTCCCTTTTGCTTGTTTAATGTTTAAATCACTTTATTTTTTGCTTGTTTAGGAGAGGAAATGAGAGAGAAAGAGAGCGAGAGGGAGAGGGAGGGGAAGGAAATGAGAGAGGGATAGAAAGAGAAAGAGAGGGAGAGTTCATTGTATCTCTTCCTCTCCCTTTTACTTGGAGGATGTTTAAATCACTTTATTTTTTGCTTGTTTAGGAAATGAGAGAGAAAGAGAGATAGAGAGGGAGAGGGAGACTAAGAGAAAGAGATGGAGAGGGAGAGGGAGGGGAAGGAAATGAGAGAGGGAGAGAAAGAGAACGAGAGGGAGAGGGAGAGGGTGAGAGAAAGAGAGAAAGAGAGGGAGAGGGAGAGAGAGGGAGAGAAAGAGAGGGAGAGGGAGGGAAAGGAAATTTAAGATAATAGGCTTATTGATAATGGTATGCAATGTGCTTTTCCATGGGCCACATACATTGGTAACTCTTTAAGATGGCTTAAAAATGGTCAATTCCTTCATGAAGTCCAAGTAGGGGATCTAATTGTGATATGCATAATTCATTGTTTTTGTATTAACTTTATAGGCATGCCAAATTAGAAATCATGCCAACTAGTCAACGGAAGGACTAAAAGAAAATGATACCCTAGCTAATGGTCATTAAGGTACTTCATCAAAATGAACCCAAAAGTATTGTTATAGAAGAAGAAACCCTTAATTTGAGTATAGGATAATTTCTCTCAGGTCTTATGACTATGAGTAGAATTGATTGAAATAAATTTTATTACTATAGTTATAAAATTTCATAGATGGTGCGCATTAGTTTTAAAATGGATTACTTATACTCAAAGCCGAGATATAACAAATAATTATCTACTGGGACAAACAAATCCTTGAGCATGATATAAGGCCGAGATATAACATCGAAAAATCTCTCAACTACTATATGCAATGCAAGATTTATGGTCAACTTGCAACTTGACATACATATCCATAAAGCTATCCATTTAAGCCTCGTTTGCTGTAATGTAGATAAGATGGAAAACGAAGAAGGTCTTATTGTTCAAGACCACGAGACGTATCTTAATCAGCGTGTCCCATGTCCTTGCTCTCAATGCAAGTTGGCAATTAGAAGAAAATGCCGATTGTCTATAGAACACGTACAACGATTTGGCGAGTTTCAATCTGAGATCATTGATCAGGCGATTGTGGATTTTCAGCAAACGGTAATTTGAAGTTAGCATTTTTCATGCATTGTACTCTCAAGCTAATTGAAAACCATACACAATAAGATTGGGTCTTGTTGGAAAATTTTCTATCCAGGGGGGTGATGTCTCGACCCAAGGGGGAGTGCACCCTTTGCGGCCAATTAGAAGAGTTCTGGATGTATGATGGATGGATTGCAGGAGCCAATCGACCACTTGCAAGGCTCATCTATACCGTCAATGCCAGAGGAGACAAACAACCTTCCCGACCTGCCTACAATCTTGGAGCTTGAGATGGAGGCAATGATCTATGCATTGATTCCCATGGATGTTGAGACATCTGACCCACTTAGAGAGGAAGCATCCATACCATTATATGATGGGTGCCGAGTATCTCGGTTGAAGACATTGCTTGCACTCTTAAGTATGCAAGCAAAATACGGTTGGAGCGATAAAAATGTGGGCAACTTGCTATGGGACCACATCACAGGAAAGAGAGACACTATAGGGTCACGAATGGATTTAAAGGAGGTAGGTAAGATGGAGGCGCTTTGGCCATAGTCGAGTGCTGAAGGGGGAGTGCAGCTTCCTCGCACTCCCTGGGTTTTTTCTACCAAAGAAGAGCGCATTGTGAAGCAAGTAATCAAGTCTATCCACACTCCGACGGGTATGATGCATTCTCTCAGGTCCGCATTTTCTAAAGATGACCAAATGTCTGGGCTAAAATCCCATGATTGGCATAAGATATGTTAGGTTTGTGAACAGAATGGATTTTAATTAGCGTGGACATTTTGAAATTTGAAAAGTGACCATTATTCTTAATGCTTTCTCATTTGTGGCAGTTTGTCCTACCGATCGCGATCGCGGGATGCCTTACTCCAGAAATTCGCGGGGCCATTTACAAGTTGTCGACTTTGGTGCAATGGATCTCACAGAAAGAGATTAAGATGTCCTCTATTGAATCCGCAAGGCGGGGAGCAGTTGAGACGGTCTGTCTCTTTGAGAAATACCTGCCCACTAGCATGCTTACGATACAAGTTCACCTTCTTGTGTATCTTGTGGACGAAGTGGAGATTGCTGGACCTGTCCATACGCGATGGATGTTCTTCCTGGAGCGCTTCATGAAAACCTTGAAAGGCTTTGTGCGACAACGAGCTCGTCCAGAAGGTAGCATGGCGGAAGGTTGTTTGGTGTCAGAGGCATTAGTGCATATCTCACAATGGCTACCAACGGTGGAACCAGACAATGAAATGCTATGGACACTGAAGGACGATGATAGGCTGACTGAAGATGTGGTGGTTGGAAATGGGGTAGAAAAAAGAATGGATGCCTCAATGGAAGAGAAGGTGAATCGATTTTGTATGTTGCACCATGCCTCCATGGAGACGTGGCTCGCCAAGTACCAGATTGCAAGGCAAGATCGAGAGGAAGCGCGAGCTGAATTCCGACGCAGTATGCGTCACCGACCGATTCGATATCCCGAAGGCATGGAGGAGATGCCACGGTTTATGTCAACACGATGGTTGCATGGAGCCTTGACCGCAGCATCCAGCGAAGGGACAGAGGTCTCAATGGAGGAGTGGGAGTTCTCGAGGGGATGTAGTCCAAAGGTAATGAGGGGTTTAGAATGTGTCGTATCTAAATTTGCTTGCTACATCTAATTTGAGTGTTTCAATGTGCAGTACAAAATATATAGTGCAGTGTGGTCGCACAGACGGCATTTTCGGGTGGAGCGTATTGACAAAATGCGCTCCACAATGGACTGTGGTTTCATGGCAAGGTTTGAGCAAGAGAGTCGGTGACGAGCAATGGATCCCAACAAGGTTGTGGATGAGATGGAGTATTTTGGGAACTTGCAAAGTATTATTACGGTGGATTACCGTAGCTTCTCCATGATACTATTCGATGTGCAGTGGTTCAAAGTGGTACTTGGAGGAGCTAGAGCAACAGTTTGACGAGGTCCATTTGGATTTCTCGAAATAGATTCCGAAAAAAAATGGACGGATTTGTGCGACACCTTTGTGTTGCCGGCCCATTGTGAACAGGTGCAAATAGTCATTTGCTTGCTAATTGTAATACGACATGGTTTATGTCACAATGGTTTGAACTCGCTTTGTAAGTGTTTGTGAACAGGTAATCTTCCATCCAAACCCCCGACAACCTCGATGGTGGTATGTTATACCTTCAACTCCTCGAGGTGCGAGAGTATATGATCAAAGCGATATTCCAGGCATAGATGAAGAAAATATGCAAATAGAGGGGTCGATATTACAAGGGGTGGAGGCCACCGCAAGCTTGGAGCCCGCATCCTTTAACAATGATGGAAATACAGAAGTCGTAGAATTTTTTGAGAACGAGGCAGACTCGTTCTTTTGTGGTGACATGTCTATCGACCTTCCAGTGTATGCAGAGTTGTGTCAGGAGATTAACATGGGACCATAGAATACTTCATTCTTGGAGAATTGTATTACTCAATTCGTTGTTTAGATCTTCCATAAAGGTAGATAAGATATGCATTTTAAGATAGATTTTTCAAAAATGATTTATATTAATGTGCTTTGTATAGTTTAAATTGATTATTCTAACATCATTTTTTATATGTGCAGGTATCGACATTTGGTGGCACTCCTTTTGGTGGCACCCCCTTTGGTGGCACCCCTTTGAGTGGCACTCCGGGAGAGGGTACCCCCATCGGTACACCGGATATACAGGGGTCTCTTGGATATGCCCAGGAGTGTGGACGGAGATGGGAGAGGGCCCATCTTAGGCAGACTCCTAGGGGTTATGGATACCTAGTGGATAGTAGGTCAGGAGCCATCATCATGAATGATGAGGGGAGGAGGGTGATGGCTCGCATGAGGGAGTTGTGCCAACAAGTTTTTCAGCACAACGTCCTGGATCATTGGAGGAACATACCGGAGGGGAGCAAGGACTACATAGTAGCATCCTTCCACGAGGAGTTCCCGGTGCCAACCGCAGTAGATAGATTCTCTACGGGCTGGATGATGGATTGCATGCGTGCATACATGTCACATAGACAATCCGACGCACGCAAGGCAATCAAGAGTGGGGCTCCAAAGCCCGAGTAGTTAGATGCAGACGACTGGTGCCGACTGAGGGAGGAGACTACAAGGAGGCACGAATCGAGGCCGGATCGGTGCATCATCTTGGGAGTAGCGGCCGCAGGACATATTTGGAGGACTTTGTAAGTTTCTCTTTTGTTTTGCTTATTTGTTTTTTTGAGATATTCTTTGTACTGACAATCATGTTTCTAACAGTTAGCATTTTGTTTTCTTTGCAGCACTCCGTTACAAATCGCAATCCGCAAGGCCTTGAGACTCGATATACAGAGAGGCACGGTCTCAGGGCATTGATCGACCGATTGTATAGACGCGGCGGCCCTGTAAGTCACTCATCTTTCTTGTCCGTAGTTACCATGAGATATTTGAATGCATTATTGTATGGTGGATTGATATGTTGTTTCTTTTTCTGCAGAATCCGTTTGATGCTCCTTTGCAGTGGGACGAGCTTTCGGGGGACGAGGATTTGTAGCTCACCCTTGGATCCTTTGAGCTCACACACCTTTAGTTTTTAGTTGCCTGATCTATGTAGACATTTTCTATGTATTAATGATATCGTTTCATGATTGTACCAATCGCATTTTATGCGATCATGTATTTATTTCATGTATCAGTTTTATGATTTCAGTATACATTCTTTTTGTTTGCAAACGCTTTGTATGCAACAGTGCAGAAACTATTTTGTATGGCTCTCATACAGCATACAGTGCCATATGCCGCTTGCTGCCCTGCCACAAAAATTTTTTTTCTCTGTTACCGTCGCTATTTGCATCGCAAATTTACTACTCGCGTCGCTATTGGCGTTGCTATGAGCGTCGCAAATTCTTTGTAACCGTCGCTATATGCGTCGCTATTTGCGACGCATATAGCGACGATTCTATGGCATTGTCAATAACGACGCTTTTTGCGACGACGGGGGCAAATTTTGTTGTTTTGTATTTTTGTCACTTTAAACGTCGCTATAAGGTCTATATCTTGTAGTGTAAAGAAATTGCATCTTCAAGAGTTGCAGGCTTGAACATATTGACTTCAGCACAGTAATGCCCAAGTAATCCAGACATAAACTTGCGCTTGTGAGTCGCTTCAGGTACATCTTCAAGCATGCGTAGTTGGAGTAAGGCATTCCAAAAGCGTTCGGTGTACTGGGATATAGGCTCACAATCTCTTTGCTGAAGAAGGTCCCATTGCTTTATGGCTTTTTCATGAAATTGAGGAGGCAGGAAATTCTGCATATACTTCTTTTTGAAACTCTCCCAGGGTAGTGGGACAATCTATGCTCTTACGAACCACGGTCCACCAAAGAGATGCTCTATCCACTAAATGATTAGTGACACACTTGATTTTATCTTTTTTAGCGTATGTCTCTTCATGAAAGTAATCATCAAACTAACTGACGAATGCAAGAACAGTCTTTCCATCTCGAGTTCCATTGAAAGTACGGAATTTGAAATTTCTTTTACTTATCTTTGTTTCTTTGCGGATGGGTTGAGCTTCGAGAGTCGCATCGATGGTTCGTTGGATAAGATCTTCGGGTTGTTGTCCATCTTTGTCGGTAGTCGATCGTTGTAGATTGGCCAATTGAACTTGCAAGGCTTGCCGGGCTCTTTGTTCTTCATCCAACTGCATCATAATTAAATACAATTTTTGTTCCATCATAGGTTCAGGAAGATCGCCTTCAGCCATTAAATCATCCATATTTTGTTCCGTCATCTTGTAAAAATTCAAAAGGCCTCACACTCTCAAAATCCAATTAGCGGGATGAGCGTAGCTCAAAGTCGGTTATACAAGGCTTATAGTTTTTTGTTTGGCTTTCACGGTCTTCGACTTTTACGGTTGTGGGATTTAAAATCTTCGTAAAATCAGCGTATGACCTTCTACGTGTGCTAAAACTGGTTCAACAAGTCTGCGTATGCGAACAGAGTCTTCTAGGGAACAACTTTGCAGTTCAGTGCTTCTGCACAGGAACAATCCTTATGGGAGTTTTTAGCATAAGTCAGTTTTGTCCTCTGCTGACTTGCAGAACTTGCAGAGTTGCAGAACTTAATGAACTTGTCCAACTTGAAAATTTTTGTGACTTGAGACTTGGTTGACTAATCGTAGAGCTTAGTCTGTGATCACGACGAATTTTTTAGGGGGGGCCGTTTTTCAGCGCCGAAATTTACAGCGAGGGTATATTGACGCCGTCGATTGAAAAATATGATGGAGTAAGCTTTATTAAAGCTTATTATTAAGCTTTTTAAACTTTCAATTAAGCTTTTTAAGCTTCAAGCTATGGAGTTACTGTCAGACTGTTGAGAAATAAATGACTTGTAGAAGGAACTTTCCTTGTGGTCCTCCGCTTCCCCAGGCCGGTCCTTCACGATCAGAGACTGTAGACAAAGGTTCTTGACTGCCAGGAATCCACCCGTATCGACCATTCACGATGAAACTGACTGTAGAGCTTGATCGTTCCAGGAGCTTCGCCTTTGCACAAGATGGGTGGCGATTGGAAGCTCTCGATCTCAGCTGTGCTCTGATACCACTGGAGCACAAATCGGATGTTATATGCTCACGTAGTGAATGCCAGAAGGTCCCCAAGAACAAAAGAACTCTACTTTTTGCACAAAACTCAAGGTAGAAAGCATGCACGACATGAACAAGAGACCAATTGGGTGCAATCTCCCCCCATGCCTTGTGTGAGCGCTCCACAAAGCATGTATTTTATGTATTAATCATCTTCAAGCTCAAATAATAGCCCAAATTACAAAATAGCACGCTTTTGGCTTTTGAGTTTGCTTTAGCACAAAATAGAAATAAAGCTAATGGGCGAGCGCCCAAGGAGTCACGCATACCCAATACAGTGTCCAAATACAAATATCATAATCGTGCGCCCATGCGCATACAAAATAATAAATAAATATCCAACGCCTTAATAAATAGGCACGAAAAAATATAGGTGCCATGCCTAAGATATGCACCCATCAAAATATAAGTGATAACTCAAATACACGCTATCCTCCAATGCTTTCCTCCGCCACTGCTGCTATCTCTACAGATCAACTGAAACATTCACAATCGTTAGTAAAATAATACAATTAAACTGACAAAAGTAAAAACCTAACAGTCTTCAGCTACATAAATAAATCAGTTGGTTAGAAATCAATCCTAACCTTAATTTATCACGAGTGCGCACTCTAAACTCATAAACGTTTATTAATTTAATATGTATTTTGCAGAATTACCCGCTATGGAATCATCCATGTACACACTAAATTAATGAAACGCCCAAAAAGGATAGGCGTCCCCATCAACTTCTCGCACAAAGAATCCACTTTGTTATGAGCCCCGATCAACAAAGTTTACGGAATCCACCGTAAAACCTCACGGAATCCACCGTGAAATATGCCTCCTAGCATCAAGTAGCCTAAGAAGATCTTCAAGGTGCAAAGAGTATGACTTTGAGATTAAGCCATGAAGCATTTTCAATGCCTTCATCTCAAATGAACCCTCTAAGGCAAGTTCTCTAGCAACAATGGTGTCAATGCCTAGTAATTTGATAATAGAACACATATAGAAGAAGCAAGTAAGGATCCAAATTATCAACAGATGATAAAAGAGATCCTATGCAAGGAGATACACCTTAAGAATAAGCTCAAGTGTTTGAATTCCTCTATCGAGAAAGGACTTGTCTACTTTAATACAAGACTATGCATTCCAAGGAGTCAAAATCTCAAGAATAAGATACTTTGGGAAACCCATGGTTCCCCTTTCTCACAGGACATTGACTCTCAATGCTATAAGAAGCTTTCATTGGGAAAAGATCAAATGAGATATGTTTAAATATGTCATTAAATGTCTAAGATACCAATTGATCATGTTAAGATACCAAGAAAGCTTCAACCACTTAACAATCTACAAATGAAGTGGAAATTTATCAGCATGGATTTTGTAGTTGGTGGATTACCCCCTTTTCAAGGAGGATATAATCCAATCCTAGTGATTGTGGATATGTTGACTACGATTTCTCGCCTTATGCCACTTAAGACCAACTACAAGGCTTCAAATATTGCAAGATTCTTTGTGAAGGAGATATTTAGCTAGATGGAATGCCTATATGGATCATCGCTAGATGGAATGCCTATATGGATCATCAACGATTGTGACTCTCTTTTGTTGAGATGGCAAGCTCAACATGTACATATGTTGATGATGAACCACCTGGCTAGATGGATCCCCATGTCTACAGTTAGCGCCTCAGTAGTCATTATGATCCTCACATGGCCATTGGGTTATCACTTGTTATATATAGTTAGTTGCACCTACCTACAATTGGCATAGTTATAATGACAGTTGATTAGTACAGTCAATTATGCATAGTTTGACTCAATAGGCTACTTTCCTTGATTTATGTCTTATCTGTACTTTGTGTATATTGTATTGTGTGTGAGAGAAGGAGAAAAATCCAACAAGAAAACGTTTTGGCCTCCATCTCTCTTCTTGTGTTCTTAAGTGAGCTTCCTATTGTGTATATATGGTGTGTGTTTGGTGCACTAGCTCAAGAAAGTCCCCCTACCATGAAATTCTTGACATGGTATCAGAGCAATGCTATTGAGAGAGGTTGGTTTTGAAGGCTGAAGTGAAGAAGGATATGCAAGGATTTGAGTAAGCAAGCAACGGGTAACAAGCTCAATCATTATTCCACTCTTTCTCTTAGATAGCACATGTGGAGACATCGTAAGCAAAGAAAAGTAAAATCTCAGATTGTTTTGAGATTTGGTGTGCAAGCAAAGCACTGTATATTCTGCAAAAAATACCTTTAAGGCTTGCCTACTACTTTTTTTTCCATCAGAGGGGCCGAAAGTGGATGCACAAGTTACAGATTTTGAATCTATAAGACTTGAGGTATTTTCCAAGAAGAAAACACAAGTTTTATATATAAATAAGTTGCAAATTACATGTAATGTTGAGCAGTCAATGAGGAAGGCTACTTAGTGTATTGATGTGCACTTGTTTGTGAAAGGTTGCAGAAGACTTGCTTGTTGTTTTGTATCAACTTTGTAATAATGGTAGAGAAGATTGCAAATCCCATCATTGACAAACTTGACAAGGATAATTGTCCATCATGAAAGTTTTGTGTGACGAACTTCCTTATTAAAAAATGCCTTTATGAGTTCGTTTCAAGTGAAGAAAAGGAGCCAAAGCTAAGTAACCCTATGACTATAGATTAATTAAAGGCTTGGAAAGAATGTAATGCAAAGGACAAAAAATGTGATATATTGGCTATCTGTAGTCATTGATAATACTATGTTCGCACATATCAAAAATGTTGAAACTTCACATGTAGCTTGGATAATTTTTGAGAACATGTTTTCAATAAATACAAATTCACAGAAGATTCAACTCAAGCAAGAGTTGAATACCTTGAAGAAAGAAAAACTGTCTATCAATGGGTATGTTTTGAAGGTGAGGAGCATTATAGATGCTTTGGCACTGATTGATGCAATATCTAATGATGACTTGGTTTCATCTACTTTGGGTGGCCTTAATAATGAGAAGACTTGAAAATCATTTGTCACTTTTGTATATGTACAGAAGCCATTTCCAAATTTTGATGAGTTTGTCTCTCTCATGATTACCAAAGAGATCAATACATATGGTGAATGATCTAAAAGAAGCGGTGAATAGGTCATAATATTTAACTCAAGTTCAAGAAGGGGATGTGGCAGATCTTCTTCAAGAGGCCATGGTATATGATATGTTGGTGATAACCAGGAAAACAATCATCAACTCAATGAAATAGAGGTTTTAGGAGGCCATGAAAACTTTAGAGGTAGGGGGAGCTCTAGAGGAAGAGGTAGATGGTAGAATAGAGATTCTGGAAATTCTAGTATTATTTGTCATTATAGTGGCAAAATAGGTCGTATTACAACTCATTCTTATGCTAAGAAAGATGATATTTGCGGTGGTAAATTGTAGCAAGGAAACTATGCATGGTCTTAAAAAAAGAATGAAGACAAAAATGAATGTATGTTTGTTATGCAACATATGATGAATGTTATCATAGGAAAGGGGACACATGATATATGGTATGTCAATTCAGGTGCATCTAATTATATGACTAGTCATAATGAATGGTTTAGAGAGATACAGGATTTACAAAATCCAAGTCATATGCAAATGGGTGATGATTCATACTAGCCAATTTCACACATTAGAAAGATTCCCTTGTCTTTGCATGATGGCCAAACAAAAAATCTATCAAATTTATTACATGTGCCATCAATCACAAATAATTTAGTGTTTGTTGGTCAAATGGTAGAGCAAGGGATACATGTTCAATTTTAAAACATGATGTTATTTTATAGAAGACTTTAATGATAAGTGCAGTTTGATCGCAAAAGAAATTAGAGTTGGCCGCATGTTTACTTAGATGTTGGAATTCCTGCTATGAATGCTACTATGTATGCTAAAGAAAAAGAAGTGGTTGTAAATATTGAAATATGGTATAAACATATTGGATATGCAAATGAGGCTAAAATTAATGTAGTCCAAAGGATTGGTTATAGAGATGCTTGCTTTTAGAGTTGCTTAATTTCATAAAGTGTGTGAAGCATGTCAGTTTGGTAAGTAAGCAAGCAAACCTTTTTTGCATAATAGAGATGTGAGTAGAAATATACTTAATGTTGTGCATAAAAATATTCGGGTGCCTACATAGAACATATCTCTTGGTAGTAGTAAATACTTTGTCATATTTATTGTTGATTGTTCAAGAAAGCTATGGGTATATTTCATGAATGAAAAGAGTGATGTATTCAAGCACTTCAAAACTTTCAAGGTTGCTATTGAAATAGAAACAAGCTTAAAAGTAAAGTGGTTGAGATCATATGGAGGGGGAGAGTATCTCTCTAATGAGTTTAGCAACTTTTTGAGATCTCATGGGTTAAAGACAAAATTTACTTGCAAATATGCCCCACAACAAAATGGGATTGCAAAAATAAAAAATAGATATATTACATAAGTTGCATGAGCATTGATGGTTGAAAAGAATATGCCGAAATACTTTTGGTATGAAGCTATTCATACCGTTGTCTATATTAAGAACACAACTCCCATGATAGCTGTCATTTATCGGATAACCCCTGAAGAATACTTTACAAGCAAGAAGCTCGATGTGTCATACTTGAAAGTGTTTGGATGTATTGTATATGTTCATGTGCTAGATGAGTTGCGAAAGAAGCTTGATCTGAAGGTTGAAAAATGTATTTTTATTGGATACTCTTTAGAGCAAAAAGGGTATTGTTGTTATAACCCAATCATAGGTGAGTTCAAAGTGAGCAAGAATGTTTTTTTAAAAGATGAGTAGTCGGTATGTATCTAGTGGTGATGCATTAGATGATGATGATGATCATGATAGTTATGTTTTTAAAAAAAAGTAAGAATCATAAAGCCTTAGTGGACTAGAAACATCATCTAGTACTACATCTACAGTTACCCTTGGTTTGGGAGACTAAGAAGTAGCCCCACATCTTCACATGCATCTACAAGTGTTGCAGGTAAAGACAAAGGGAAGAAGAAAGTGTCGGATGGTAATGATGCATCTACTAGTCATTTGGGATTTGATGGAGATTCCAATGGCTCAAAGAGTTTAGATGATGAGCTTGGTATTCCTTCAATTAAGACACTAGGTGTACAGGGAGCACATGGTAATGTAAAGGCTCCACTAAGTAATCCAATGGTATTTTTGCCAAGTTGCACCTATATGAGTGGATGAGTGCCTTCAATGGTTATTCCTTGTGTGCACAACAACATATTCATAAATTTGGGAATTTTTATAAAGTTTGGAAATTTCTAATGTGATTAATATTTGGACGCATGATCAAATCTTATCCCCTTACTTGAAGGTGAAATTTTTCCTAAATACCATATAAGCAATCTCCCCAAGTTCCATTCTCGAATATGGGGTTAAGATTTAGCCACTTGGTCAAATATTTACTCCTTATTCAATTAATTATTTTTTAAACATGATTTTTTACTTTTCGGCACAACTGATGTGTAGAGTAAGATAAATTGGATACATGCGACAAGCGCAATTTATTCCAAAGACTTCTTCATTGAATTATTTAAATAGATGAACCGCCATTTACTCTAAGGCGTGCACACACCCTCTTTGTAAATATTTATTGATATTTGAGATTTTAGGAGATATATTGAAGAGATTTTATAAATATCTTATGGCTCTCAATAGTTGTGGGTTGTGTAATGGACTGCAACCATTTATTCAAAGAACTCAAACTCTTTTATGCAAAGAGTAATTGTAAAGGGCCTATCTTTGGGTAAAGAAAAATTTATTTTAATATTATAAATACGACATGGAGGAGATGTCCACTCCATGTACATGGGAGATTCTACCCAATAGTGTGTCGCTCAAGTTTGCTTTGCTCTTTAAGTCTATTTTGAGTTTTTTGGATCGTGCTTTCATTTTTATGAGTAAAAGAGAGTAAGGGAGAGCTTCTTCTACTCACTACGCATGCAAGCCTCATATTCAATCTATGCAACAATGGTATCAGAACAACCCATCTTACATCTGGGGCTTCCAATCGCCTACCCTCTTGTGCAAAGGTGAGCTCTCTAAAGCAAACAAGCTCTATTGTCTATCTTAGCCCAAACCAAACAATCCTATTCCACTAAGATTTTAATAAGTGTATATAAAAGTCAATGCATGTCAATATCACTTCCATAAATACTTAGCAATGGACCACACAAACATGACTAAGGCCTAACTCAAGTAGGATTAACATAGAATTATCTAAAATTATTAGCATAAACTATGGGTTCAAATACTTGTAGAGGATGTGTAATGTAATTTAGACATTAATTGCCTAAAGGGTTTTCTATGTTAACTACTTATGTCTATGTTTAGGGTCACAAATGATTGTCATGCCAAACATGGCTAGATTCCTAGGGCTTCAAAACCCCAAACCCCCTATCTCTGCCCAAAAATTTCTTAGTCTAGTCCAACATTGAAAAATCACATCCCCTACCATGGTGTTATTGTTCTGGAGGTTCTGTGACTAAAGAAGGTTAAGAAGAGCTTAATTGAGCTTTATATATTAATCTTAGTTTACGCTTTAAGAAGCTTAAAGCTTCTTTATGAATTTCATGGAGGGGGAGGCTGTTTTTTTGCCACTGTCAATCCATCCTCTCCTACACCAAGTCACATGCTCTGCAGACTTCACTGATCTGCCTCAATGATAGTTGACTTACAATCCTCAAGAGGGGATTCCTACGCAATCACTTTGGGACTATAAAACTTCATCAAAATACCATAAAAATTTATGGTCTTCTTTTCTATTCCATCTCATAGTTTTGTCAAGAAACTGCTCTTTATTTTGGTGCCTACACACCAAAATTTTCGTGCCACGAGCAAAGCGTCTCTTTAAGTACAAGGTGTCTTTATTATTCAGATATTTTCACCAAGCCATAAGCAATCTTCATGTCTCATGAAGGACCATGCATCACTGCAAATTTTTATTTCACATTACTGCTTCTTGAACCAACCATGGAGTACCACATGGATTTATTTTCCATGCAACTGGAAGAATAGCACCACTATCGAGCACAACTAAAGCGGAGTTGTGATCTCTCAATCATCCTACATCCCAAACTTCCTCTATCGACAATGCTATATCCACACCATCAATGCCACCCTTGAAGCACAATCCATCCACACAAAGAGGCAAAGATAAGCAAACATACCTTTACATTTAATACTTACGATGGTATTAAAGATTGTCATAAGGTTCTCTCCTAGCTAAGTCAATTTGACTCATATTTTGATAATGAAAGCTATGCTAAACATGATAAAATCAAGTGTGCTTCACATTATTTTATTTACAAAGCTTCTTTATGGTGGAATATCACACACTAGAGCATTGATCATCCTCTTACAATGTTCTCACTAATTTTCTTCCTACCCAATTTGAGCTTTGCATGCAACAACAATGGGATGACTTTATGCAACGAGAGCGAGAGACCATTCCTCAATACACCGAAAGGGCTAGTAGTTGAATCAACTTTTAAAAGGAAGTATATGTCCCGACCTTTTTTCATTTTTCCAAGCTGAAGTCTACATGTTTGAACCCAACACATTGGACGAGGCTATCATTTTGGTGCATGACACCAAAAAGAAACAAACTAAAGATCGGTGACAACTTCCAGCTTCCATGGAAATAATATGGGTAACAACAACTCTCATTTTAATTCTTTTCATGCCTCCAACTTTCAATTTGGAAAGAATCATTTTAATCATCGACCTAGGGTGAGAAATTTTTATAATAATGTAGGCTAGTCTACTTCAAATTGTAATCCCAAGATTTCTAATCTACCTTCTGAGATTTGTCTAAGTCGTATGAACCTAAAATGTTAATCCAAGTGTCTCAAATACCAAATCCAAGAATGTAATTTGTTATAAATGTAATCACTTTGATCACATTGTGAGTTGTTTTTCTATGGGCAACACTCATGATTGGAAAAAGCTTATTGCACATTTAAATTATCTTGGAGTTGACAAAGCAACTAAAGACCTTGAAGCGATGTTTGATTTTGATGAAGCCACGCACATGGGAGAAAATTGTAATGAAACTGACGAACTTGCTATGAAAATTCCATCCACACTTGATTGAAAATTAGATGTAAAATCCATAATAATGAAATTATTGTCTTGCATGATGATAGTAGTATGCGTGACTTTGTTTTGAAAAAGGTAGTCCAAAAATTGCAACTAAAAATTGTTCCATCCGCTTATAAAATTAAGGCTATATTTTTAGGGCAATGATATAACAGAACTAAAAAAGTATTGTTAACCCCAGTGCAAGATAGAAAAAAAAGACAAGCAAAAGAAAATTCAAGAAAATTCAAAAATGCAGAGCAAAGAAAAAAAAGGCATCCTGACATAAGAATGAGAGGAGAAAAGGCCAAAAGCTCAAGGGCAACCTTAAAAGTTGGGGCAAAGGCAAGTGCACATTTTAAAATGTAAAGGCGCCCCCTTTTTGTAAAAGAGTGCCAGACTCCCTCCTGTGCAAGTTGTAAGGAGTAGACGGGCATAGGTGAAGGCATAATGTAAATAGAAGGGAATAGGAAAAGAGTACATTGGCAAGATGATCGGTCAAGTAAAAAAGGGGATCGGTCCCCAAAGGGATAAGGGCATGTTTAAAATCCAAAAAGTGAATAGAGAAGCTCATTCTTAGTGTGTGGAAAAAGTGGTTCTATTGTCCTTCTTTTTCTCCTTCTTCTCTTCTTCTTCTTTCTTGCTTGTGCTTGTGCTTGAGAGAGGGAGTGTGAGAGTGCAACGGAGTGAGTGTGTGAGGGTGAGGGACCATGGTGGAGAAGCTCTCCATCTTCTCCTATCTTCTTCTCCTCTCTTCTCATCTCTTGGATCGCGCGTGTAGCTATGGAGAATGGAGCTTGAAGGTGAAGGATTGAGGTTTCTCAAGCTTGCATCTTGGATCATGTAGCTATCGGTCTACTTGAGAGAGGAGGGTACTCGATTGGTCATTGAGGTAAGCTCACTACACTTGTAGGCTTGAGAGCACGTACAGCTATATGAGAGGTAGCCATTAGCATTTAACTTGAAATTCTTGAGCAATAAGCGGTCCATGGATCTTGGCGATCAAGCAAAGGCTCCCACATTTTGGTTCCATTGCTGGGACCAATGGATTCAAGCCTTGAATACTTGCATGCTCCAAATCGAGCATTGGAGGGTTTCCCCCAAACCGGTGCTTGAGGTAGTTAGGTAGGAAGAAAGGGCGTTTGATCTTCATTGCAAGTATGTGTTTTTTATTTTTGAAGTTTGGATGAGTTTTTTTATTAGCATTAGCATTTGTTTGTGATTTGTAGGCATTTTTAGGCATTTAGGTAGAAAAAATAGGGAAAGAGAAAGAAAATTACAATAGGGTTTTGTGTTACAGCAGGCTTAAAGCAAAGGAAAATGGGGGGGAGGGGGTCTAAAGCCCAAAGAAAGTGTGAAGAGAGCTCATTTTTAGTTTCAGGGATTTGAGAGAGAGACAATTGGAGCTCCAGGGCAAAGATAAGATTGAGTGCACTGATTTGGAGGTTTTTGACTACTCCAAGTATACACAAATCTTCCTTAGCACTTAATCATTGATTCTAGAAGCACTTAGTACTTAGCATCAACCATGGAGATTGAATGAATCAAAATATTGCCTCATGGGTCATTTGTGCTATCGGAATCAAACACACGTTGTGGAGTCTGATTCCCAAAATTGGGCCACTTGAACTCAGACAATCTGATTTGGCCCACTTAGACACCTGCAGTCCTAGTCCGATGATGAGACATCATTAGCTGGTTCGAGTTTTGGTGGATAGACACAGACTCAGACTTGAACAACCAGACTCAAATAATTAGATTTGCACCATCTGATTCGGATAGCTAGGCTCATACTCAAACAAACCTAGAATAAGATAGTTTGATTCTGGGAATTGAACATCTAATAATTGGATACACTAACTAGAGCTTGGAAACTGATTAGTTTAGCACATCTCAGGCTAGGTAGAGCTCAACCCGAAGCAAGGCAAGACCCCTGTAGGTATCCAAACACATCAGATGGCTCATAGAGCCTCTAGACTTCAAGATTGCAACTCAGCCACACCTAGGAAGTGACCTTGAATAAGCCTCTCAGACCACCCATCCAAAATGTCTTAAAGGACCCAACCAAACTTGTTAGAGTGACCACCACCTAAGGGAGCAGACTAGAAAAGTATATTACATCACATTGTTTTCATTCATAGTCACACTCTACATGAATGATCACTTGAAGTGCATTGACAAATCAAAAAGTTTGATTTTACACTGTGCATGAAAAGAAGCACCCCACAAATACTTGAGTGCACTTAAATTTGAGGAGTGGCTGAACTAACAAGGAACTCACATGCAAGATAAGCAACCTAAACGAACCCACTAATAGAGAAGACCCTCAAATCGCAAACGTGTTGCCAAGGATACCATGTATCAAAAGTGAGGCCCTTGGGGAGAAAGAAGACCATCATAATTAGGGACTCAACCTTACCTGAGTTGATCAATTTGATTGAAAACCTAGTGGACCAAGAGACTGACAAGGTGTCAAGACCAAGCTCTAGTCATGAAAATGACTAGCTCAACTTGCAAGATTTTCAAGTCAATATCTAGCAGATGATCAATCAATATGATTTACAAACCAAGATGGAGCATCATGGTAGGCCAATTGAGGATATCACAGCTGATCTTGACAAAGAGCAGAGATTGGCCAAGAAGGTGTTGCAGTGCATAACTGCTTACAACCAAAAACAAAGAGCTCAAAGACTGAGGCAAGAAACAAAAATGTGGCAGGTCCAATGAGTTTTAGCACTTACCAATTAGAATAGGAAAGGACCCAATGTAGAGAGGGAAAGAGCACTAAAAGCCGCAATCTCACATTGAGCGAGCTTCTCAACGAAGTGACTCATAGACAACACGACAGCAAAGCAAAGCAGAGCATCCCTAGCAACTTCCTTTCTAGTGGGACTAGGAATCACTCCAAATTTGAAGAGTCAATCGAAGATACCCATAGTTGCCAAGCAACTCGATTAAGTACCAACTTGACAATGACCCATATAGCATTGTAGAGCAATTCGAGCAAGTATGGGAGGCGAACGATCCAATAGACCACCCTTTCAACATGTGCAAGCTTTTTTTCTTTTTCTTGAAGATAAAGGACGGATGTGGTACACCAATTTAGATAATGTCGAGTGCAACAACTTCAACACTCTCAAGAGTCTCTTCATCAAGAGATTCTCTCAGGTGGGGTCCTTGGATAACCTTATTGTTTGACTAATGAGCATCAATCAAAAGGACAAGGAGGACATTAGAGATTATGTCACCCACATGCAATGTCTCTTAGGAGAATCCTAGCTTCCGCAGAGTGACCTAGTAAGTGAGAGATCTCTACCGTATTCATAAGTAGAATTAGGAGTGAAGAGCTCTACAAAGCCCTAGTAGGCAACTCAAACCTACAGAGGGACATGCTAGCTAGGGTCTTTGAAGAAGTCATACATATAAATGACCTTCTCAAGGAGAGAAGCTTGAGAGCCACAAACCAAGATAGTGCAGCCTCTAGAGCCTCAGAGAGAGCCACCACTGCTAGAGAGAGATCTAGTTAGAGTAACCAAGAGAAAGGAAAGAGTGTTGACCTGAGCTAAGAATTGGAAAACATAAAGCTAGAGCTGGCCAAGCTCTAGGAAATTCTTAGAAAACGTGTACGACCTCACAGTTGTGGAGGGAACCACCTCCCAGGGTGGCTGAGTGCATGGATCCTAGATCCAAACCTTGTGCCAACTGTGGTAGGTTTAATCGTGATGCTATGCATTGCCGATTACTGAGGCGATTAGCATATCCGTAGCTTTACAACCAGCCATACTCCTTGGGGAATAGACCACCACAATTTGGAAGGGGAGCTCCATTAGCTCTCCTAGTGCCTAATGATGCCAAGCCATTAGTCCTTAGAATGGGCATCAACCCTACAGGCTTCCCTAGACCACCTAGATCCTTTGTGACCCATCCACTGAGTGATGCTCCAATACATTATGTAGAGGAGTTGAATGAGGATGAGACATACACAAACCCTTACGTCTTGTACAACAATGAGGGAAATCCCATCTTAATGGACTTTAGATCGGTACTGATGATGTCATTAGATCGAGGAAGGGGTAGAGGCCTAGGAGACCAAAGCCAAGACCCAATCTAGACTTGCAACCACCCCAGGGCATATCTCATCACGTATATGTCGAATGTCCCAGGAAAAAACTGTCGATGGCAAGACCACTCCCTAGACCACCTGGATCCTTTGTGACCCATCCACTGAGCGTATTTTCTATATGTATATCTCATCACTTATATGTCAAATGTCCCAGGAAAAAACTGTCTACTAGCTCATCCATCGTATCTTCTGTACCTTTGGGGCTATTTGGAATCAAAACTCTCGATGGCAAGACCACTCCCATCTCGTTGAACATCATGACTAGGGCACAAAAAAATTAGGCTGGTGTTTCATTGCCAGGTCCTAGCAACCTAGATGCGGTTTCGATAGGAAAGAAGACTCGCCGAAGGAAGAAAAAGAGGGTTGATGCCAAAGTGACAGTAAAAACAAACAGTGTGACCACATTAACAAGAGGGAAGCAAGTGGTGGATGTAGAGGTTGAGACTTCAATACCTAAAATAGTGGACAAGGGGAGTGCCAAGGTTGGGGAATATCCTGATCTAAAGTGCTAATTGGAAATAGTTGACAAGGTTAAGGAGTGGGTGAAAGAATCCCAACAGCATCTAAAGGACGTCGAGCCCATCCTAGAAGATGAAATCAATGAGTTCTCTAGTGTGAGCACACTTGTCTCACTAACATGCATGAACTCAAGAGATGCATCTACACCTCATGCAGAACCACAAAGATGAGGCTTAGAATCCATCAGTAGGCAAGCTTCCCAAGACTAGTGGCAAAAGAATGTAGGGCAAGATGAAAGGCAAGAGGCTAATGGCTTGCTTATGACATTGTTATTGGCCCATATAACATTGTCGATGGGGGATCTGCTTAGAAAAAGCCCTTCATTATGGCAAGAATTGAAGCAGTGGGTAGAGGGATCTAACAAGCCAAGGATAGCCGACTTGCATGATCATGATGCAACCACGCAAATATCTAGCCTCACATTGAACTCAGTGCCTAAGTCATTGCACGTGAATGCTTTCTAGGAAGGCATGGAGATGCATGCCGTCCTACCAATGGGTGGCAGCACTAGGAAATATCACGAGAAAGGGAATTTTAGACATAGGAATGGGAGTTAGTGTGCTTAGCCATGCAATTCTATAGGTTTGAGGTAACTCACTGGTGGAGACTACAAAGTTTAATGTCACACTGGCTAATGGAATGAAAGTTAAGGCATTCAAAGTATTGAAGGACTGGCCCTTGAAGATAGCAAGTATCCAGTTCTCAATGAACTTCATTCGTTATGAAGGGAGTAGAAGATGATATCTTACTAGGAAGACCATGGATGAGGAACGCATGGGTGATTGAAGATTGGGTAAAGGCCTCATATTCCTAGGTAATAATTCAAAGGCAGTAAGAGTTGAGATGGATACCTAGAAGACCACACTAGTCAACTTAGATACCATCTCCTCTATCTTGAAAGGAGACACCCAAGCCAAGATTTTGTGTAATAATTCAAAGGTAGTAAGAGTTGAGATGGATACCTAGAAGACCACACTAGTCAACTTAGATACCATCTCCTCTATCTTGAAAGGAGACACCCAAGCCAAGATTTTGTGTGTGGACTATTGACAAAGTACATTCCCTACCTCAAAGACGAGCGAGATTGGATGAACATGCTAGCCACCATCGACCTTCCATTTTCAAATGAGGAGGAAGATTATAAGCAAGCTACAAAGGATATCTAGTGTGTGGACTATTGACAAAGTACATTCCCTACCTCGAATACGAGCGAGATTGGATGAACATGCTAGCCACCATCGACCTTCCATTTTCAAATGAGGAGGAAGATTATAAGCAAGCTACAAAGGATATCTAGTGAGTCCCATAAAGCCACTACAGCTCAAACTCTGAGGGCTAAGACCCTACCATCAGTGCCACTCTATATGATGACCAAAAACCCTAGAAGGCAACAAATACCCACCCCTTTCCATATCTTGTTTAGCAGACTTGAACTCCAGGGTATTATTTAGTATCTAACAAGGGAGCTAGCTAGTCACCTAATTGCTAATCGCAAGCTACTTCAAGATCTTATGGTTGTACCAAAACGGCAATGGACCAAAGTGCATGATCTAAACCTTAGGTACAATTGGGCACTAATCTTCTGGATGAAAAGAAAGTCAAGAATAGAGACCTAGATGACGATGATCAGTCAAAAGGCAACAATTTAGATGTCAAGTGTGAGGAATACTATTCCTCAAATGAAAGCAATGAAGGAGAGGCTCAGACATTAGAGTATGATACTAATGGTTGAGTAATCAAACAAACAAATATAGACTCCAAGCCCCAGAGTGCCAATGCATTCAAAACGGAAAGAGGAATATTCAAAAATAAATGCGATCACACTTGGTTGGATCACTCAGGTGTGATGGACTATGAGCATGCAAGGCTAGTCTTACCAAGTGTTCCGCCTCTCTTTAGGACAAAGTCAACCTCAGAGGAGCGGCGACCACCAGGGGAAACCCCACCCTCTAGTGAGGGTTGTGAGTTCAACTCGGAATTGGAAGTAAGCTCTAAGAGCAATCTAGAGATAACCCAACCACATAAAACCAAACACACCAAAGGGGACTTGCCAGTCCCCCTAGGGCACATACAGTAGAAGGAGGAGAAGAGAGGACAATCAAAAGGTTTGGAAGTTGAATAACAAAATAAACCCCAAGACCTACCAAAGCACTTCACTAAATTCAAGAAAGGGGACAAGATAGTGATCTTGTTGGATGCAAAGAGACAAGAACATACAAGTGAACCGATAGAAGGACCTACCAAAATCAAGGAAGTTGACTTAGTAAGGGGAGGGGTGAAGCCTCGACTTGTGTCTATAGCTGATGACCTGACCAAGCAAGAAGAGGCTGATGTTATTGCTCTCTTGTGAGAGTATATAGACGTGTTCACTTGGTCCTTGAATGAACTCAAAGGAGTCGATCCGAGGGTCGTAACACATAACATCCCAATGACTCCTAGCATAACGGTAGTAAAGAAATGACCTACTTGATGAATCCAAAGCATGCTCACACCGTATGACAAAAGAAATCGATAAGCTATTGAAGGCAAGATTCATCTACAAGATTGAGCACATGGACTAGGTGTCGCCTAGAGTGATCGTCTTGAAAAAGAATGGAAAAATTCGAGCGTGTGTAAACTACAAGAAAGTCAACACCGCAACTAAGAGAGATAATTATCCGTTACCTCACACGGGGCACATGGTTGAGAGAGTAGCAAGACTAGAGGCCTACAGTTTCCTGGATGGCTTCTCAGGTCATAACCAAGTTCAAGTACATCCCGATGACAAGCATAAGACAGTGTTTGCCACACAAAATGGGGTGTGTTCGCATACATAGTCATGCCATTTGGGCTGATGAACGCGCCTGCTACCTTCTAGTGTTTAATGTATGCCATCTTCAAAGACATGCCTACTCATGCACTAATCCATGAGAAGGCAAGACACAAGAGTTGATTTGACAAGCATGTCAAACAACATGACTTCAAGCAAGGTGACTTAGTATTGCTATACTCAGTAAAGGGCCATAAGCAGAAGATGAAATTCAAAGGATTAGGGCCTTTCAAATTCTACAATGTTAGTCGAACATGCAATGTAGAGCTCGAAACCTTAGAGGGGAAGGGCATAGGCTTCTTTAACGTGACAGTCGACTCAAGAAGTACTACTCCCAACCCATCCATTACACGAACTATCAATGTTGCAGCCGTTTGTCAACATGAGAGTAGCCACCATCACAGAATTCAAGGACATGGATGAGGAGACAATAGAACCTACTTATTAATGAATCCCACTCACTACTCAAAATTTTGAGAAATGTGCAATCACATCCACCATAGCCTCTTTGTATGGGATAAACAAGGCAAAGAAACAAACTGCAAATAAAGCCTTAGACTAGGTCATGTATATACGGTTTATTAAAACCACGATTGTTGAATACCATGGTCCCTTTTCACCTACCTTCACCTACCAATACCACCTATTGTAAGCCTATAAAAGGCACTCATCCCCACACTCATTCAATCAGTCATTATCAATCAGTTGTACTTGCATTATGCTTGGTTAATATTAGTTTTTCTTTCTTGTCAATACTTCTACCTCATTATGATTGATTATTTGCTCATCAATGATCCTCTGTAGCATGCATTCTTAGTATTTTAACATGGTATCAGAGTGGGTTTAAGTCAGTGAGTCATCAAGCCACAAATTGAGTCATGTTAGTTTGAATTTCTGGCTCTCTCCACTTTTCCTTGGATCTCTCACCTACCTCCATAGCTACCCACCTTTAGTGGAGGACTTGAATCTCCCAATCCAAGCCATTTTAGGTCGTGCTTTCTTCTGGGCAAACCTTTCTTGAATCTAGGTGCTTCTCCCTATCACTTCAAAGCCCAACATTGCTACTTCTGTCCTCTAGCATTGCACCTGCAATAGATCGTTGACCAGTCTGCACCATTTGCAATTCGTATTGTCGATTCAGCCCGCACATGCATCGATGCTGCCCACGACCATAGGGCAATTGAAGACACAAAACACTCTATCTCCAGCTCAGAGGGTTTGCAAAATGATTGAGTCTACGTGCTCGAATAAGGAAAAAACCAATCGCCTGTCAAAACCCTAAAGAGGGTAGCCATAGCTGTCAAGCTTCAAACTCTTGTTTTACTTCCTTCTCTCACTCTTGCGGCCCAAATCAAGTCACTGACTCTCTAATCTACTCGAACACTCAATCTTCAGCAAGCATTCAAGTTACTTACTAGCAAGGAGGGGAGATCTTGACAAGAGTATAAAGCATTTCAAGCAACAGTGTCCATTGACACCCATCTAGTGCTTTTAGCACTAATGTTAGTTAACACAATCAACTTTGTCCTTAATCAAAAATGATTTTTTTTTTGCAACTCCAGCATCAAATCAAGGGAGAGAAGACTCGGACTTGCATCAGATCTTGAAGATTCCAACTTTAAGGCATCATAGTCACTAAAATTTCCTAGTATCTCTTGATACTAATCACCTAGTGATTCTTTAGCACTGCTCAACTAAAATTGGAATTGTTTGGAGCTGATTTGCTGCTGATCTTGCAATCTCAAAATGGGCAAGGATTCACCGACATCTCAATTCAATGGTGTTGGATTCCACACATGGCAAACTAGGATCAAATTGATCCTAATGAAGAAAGGCTTGTGGTCAATCACAAATGGTCAAGAGAAGAAACCAAGGGAAGCTGCACTTTCAATTGTATGGGATAAAAATGATGACAAGGCTCAAGCAATTATCAAGCTCGAACTTGATGATAGCTACATTCATCATGTGATGATTATGAAACCTTTTACGCAACATGGGATTGATTAGAAACCTTATTTGGAGCTCATTCTAAATCCTCAAAATATGGTTTATTAATTGAATTTTTTAGGCTCGACATGGAAAGTAATACCTCACTTGCAACTCATTTGAATTATATGGAAAGCTTGTTGACACAACTTGCAGGAATCAACTTGAAGATGGATGAAGACATTTGCATTGGAGTACTTCTCAAAAGTCTTCCACCTGAATTTGATAATGTGTCCACCACATTAATCAGCATGCCAAATCCGAAACTTGTGGACATCAAAGCCTCTCTCCTGGAAGAAGAAAAGAAGATCAAGAACAAAAGAGAAATAAGTATCCCAAGAGGAGATCAACAACTCCTCTATGTGAAAGGAAAGAAGAGCGTAGTCTATGACTTTTGTGAGAAACTTGGGCATATTGAGAAATTTCGCTATGCTAAGAAAAATTCTCAAAGAGCATATCTTGCTACAGTCAAAGAAGATGAAGACAACATTGAAGAAGAAGGAGAAGAAGAAACCCAAGATCAAAAGGATAAGACTCATTAGTCCCTCTTTTGTAGTTCATTTTCTGATGATAGACTTTTTTTAAGTTTAACATATGGACTTGCCTTATGTTCTCACCATAAGCTCCTAAACTTCTCATGTAGCCTTTGCACACTACAGCCTCTACACACTTAGTGAGGCCTTGTAACAGCCTCTAACTTTGTATGGTTGTTTTTGTTTCTTCCATGTCTACACTTAGCAAGGTTCTACTCACGACAGCCTTTGTATACTCAATGTCTTTTATGGTTGTGATTGAGGAGGGGTGTTGAGACGTGTGCAATCACATCCACCATAGCCTCTTTGTATGGGACAAACAAGGCAAAGAAACAAACTACAAATAAAGCCTTAGACTAGGTCATGTATGCACAATTTATTAAAACCACGATTGTTGAATACCATGGTCCCTTTTTACCTACCTTCACCTACCAATACCACCTACTGTAAGCCTATAAAAGGCACTCATCCCCACACTCATTCAATCAGTCATTATCAATCAGTTGTACTTGCATTATGCTTGGATAATATTAGTTGTTCTTTCTTGTCAATGCTTCTGCCTCATTATGATTGTCTATTTGCTCATTAGTGATCCTCCATAGCATGCATTCTCAGTATTTTAACACAAAATACATGCACTTTTGATGCGCTTATTGATGAGGGAGCTAACTTCAACATCCTTACCCATGAGCATTGGACTCTCATTGGTTAGCCCCAACTCCAACCCACTAATGCTAAGCTCAAGCTATTTGGGGGACAGTCCTACCCTCTGCTAGGGAAATGCAAAGTAGCAACCTCTATTGAGACTAAAAGTCTACCCATGATTTGTTATGTGCTACCTACCACCAAGGCCGCAGGTAAGGAATCGCTACTAGGATGCGCTTTCAAGAAGCAAGCACATTGCAATGTCGACTATGGCTTGCAATGCATTCACCTCGCCATTGGTAATGTGAGGATAGTAATGACCATCAACAAGGGCAATGTGGCTCTATCCAAGTCCGCAACACCATCGATAGCAGTACCTAACAAAAAGTCTAAGGAGGGGGGTCATGACTTGTCATGCCTGGCCAAGACCGTGACCAATCAAAACCCAAGGGAAACACCACCAAGACCATTGAACAACAGCTAAAACAAGTACCTAAATGACAATTCCCACCATCTAGGAGCTAATCCGCATGGACCCATAACTCTCAAACATGACGTCATGAGCGTAGGAGACTATTGGCATTCTAGAACCCAACGAATAGTAAAACTATGATGGGTGCCTTGGCCCTATTGGGCCCTCAAGGTTACTATGAGGGCAACAACTAGATCTAGGTGCACATGTGCCCCTCAGTCATATGCTACTAGCCTATCTCAAAATATTGGTGAGCCACCTAAACCTACTAAACCACTTGAGTCAAAAACCAAACATGTCAAACCTCAACAAGTCTATCAACCCAAACTACAACCGGTTTCCCCTAAACTAACTCAACTTGACATTGCTAGTGCCCAACTGCTTCACAACCAGCAAGAAACACAATATATGAGCCCCAAACCATGCCCCTTACACAAGTGGCTAACTGGCATCCTAAGGATCAGCCAAAATAGTAGACACCACTTTGAGCTATCAAACCCCGTCAAACCCCAACCTCTTGTGCAAGCCTTAAACCCTCTTATGAGTGGATATCTATTCTTACATTGGCCTCTAATCTAGCTGAGAACATGGGAGATGACTTAATCACATGCATTAGATTCTTGGATGCTACCTTCACAATGCTTGCTAAAAGCTACGAAGAACGGTTGGACCTAGGACTCCTAGATGAGCCTTTAGGAACTAATGTATGCATGATGCCATATATGTGGAAAGAATCCGAGTTCATGTTCTCATTAAGGTCCCCATGGTAGCCAAGAAGTTGATTACCAATGAAATTTATTGCGAGCAAGCTCATAAACAAAGGCTAATCACCTCCTATAGCAAGAGCAAATTCTCTGCCACAAGCTAAGAGCTAGAAGAACTTAATAAGCTAGCCGTCATTGAATCCCAGTACACTCTCCATCTTTAATGGGAACAAGAGGGCTACCCAATCATGACCAATGCTGAGTAGAGACATGCAATCAAAACCTCTGAGCATGACCCTACTTATGAAGCTCCTACCCCCTTTAGAATATTAGCCATCACTCGTGCAATCGACCCTTAGAAGATCATAACATGGCCCACCCCTATTTAGATCAAGTCCTTACTAAGAGGAAGAGCTACACATTGCCAGCAAGATCAACTCTGGTGACTTCCTAATTGATGTCATGACCTACTTTACACGCGTAGGTATTAGACCTCACGATGTGGACCATCATGCTCACTTGGAGTATGACCCATACTTCTATGCCTAGCTAATGCAAAAGTGACACACTACAACATGAGCTTAATGCCCCTAGCCCTTCATTATCCAATCCTAGGAAGGATTCACATCATTCCCGAGGGGGAGAGGATAAGGTGGAAAAGGAAACATGACTCAAACCTCAACCAATGTTTAAAGGACGAGTACAAATCAACTTATGACTAAGGAAAAATTGTAATAATTTCTTTTGGAGCTAAACAATCACCACCCTAGGAGCAAGAGCAGACAAGTGAAAGGACAGTGAGTGAGGGTAGATAATCGTAGATACCATCATCTAGCCAAGGAGGGCCTAGGAGGCCAAAGAAGAAGACTCCTCAAAAGCAACAAAAAGATACCAAGGAGAGAATGACCAAGGAAGAAAAGGCTAAGTTGCAAAGAGTGAAAGTGGAGTCAAGGATGTCTGAAGAAGAGAGAAGAAGGAAAGAAAAATCTAAGACGGAAGAGATGCATAGGAAGGAAGAGGAAGATTTGGTTCGATCCATTTGTATATCAGTGGAATGGCCTTCGAGGGAGGAGGAGTTGGCGGCTATGAGCCCACTAAGGGAAGAAGGCCCAAGTACTAGTGCCAAAGTACAAGAGATTGAACCACCACGGATGGCAGAAGAAGGCAAAGGCAAGGGCCTGTTATATTCAATCTCGCTTGCCCTCATGCCCCAACAACCAATAACTACCACAACTACCCAAAGGCATCACTAGCATAGTGGATGCAAGAAATCTCATGGCCCAGGTGCAATATCTAGTTAATAAGGTGCACGAAATAGCCCTAGACTCAAGTGGAGGAGTTCCAATAGCTAGAACAAAGAGACCGACACATCAGCCTGCTGCAAATGTTGAATCAAGGCAAGACCCCAAGAAGCAAAAGATGGAGGCATCGACAACAACTATACCTAAAGCAATGCAACCATCTATGGGCTATGAAGAATGCATCAAAGAGCTTCTTACACAACTGGGCAGAGCAAAGGTGGAGAAGAAGACAGTTGTAACTAAATTGGAGGCCGGAGAGAAGCATTGGCAGCCTTCTAGTTGGAAGGACTCGCCAAGTAGCTAAATACCAAAAGGAAATCTACGAGCTGAAGGAAGAGCTCAAAGCCATGAAAAAGGAAGAAAACAATTGATAAGGAAATCTCGAAGAAGAATGACACGAACTGATAGGCTTGCAAAGGGATTACAAGCTCATCCTCCTACAACATGAAGAATTGAGAGAGCAGGTGAAGAAGATAGAAGATGCAACAAACAAACTTGAAGCAGAGGATGCTGGAAAAGCTTAGAAAGAGAAAGAGCATCGACGAAGAGACATGAAGCTAATGTAGCATAGGCTGCTAATGGAGCTGGAAGAGCAAGAAAGGCTAAAAAGGGAAATTGAGCACTTAGAGAAGGAGAAAGAAGAAGCAATCTAGAGGTGGAAAGAGCAAGAGCTGAGGATGGTGGCCCTAGCACAAAGGCAAAATGAAAGCCTAGAGGAAATAAAGAAAAAAGCAGAGGAATTGGTAGCCAAAAGCGAGGGAAGAGTGAAAGAATTGGTAAGTCATCTAGCCCATGATGAAGGCAACATAGTCTTAGCAGAGAGCAGGGCAAAGCCGTAACTATGAGCATGGAAGCCTAGCAACATACCTTCCTTAGCACCATTTTAGATGTCACGCATCATCTAGAAGAGGAGGAGGTTGTTGAAACCTTACAAAAAGAAGTTGGAGATTTCCTGCAGAGCCATAAGGCATGGCTTGCATGTCCAAGCACACAAAGCAAAAACCAGCCTAAGCCAACGAGAGCAAAGGGAGTACCCGCTAAGGGCATGAATAATAGTTTAAGAGATGAAATTGCTAGGGCCTGCAGAGAAAGAGGGACCACAAGAGCTAGTAAGAGAAGAAGAAAAATATATATCACTTCCTAAAGTAGGGCAGGACTTCGAGATGGGGCAACAAGATGAAGAATAGGTCCCCCAACAACCCTCTCCAAGACTAGAAGCTCAATAGGAAGTGCCACCAGAGGATAGAATTGTGAAAAGAAAAGTAAAATTTAGGAATAAGAGGAAAAAGATGTTGGAACAAGCACAAAGAAGGCTAAGGGCATGACCCCTAGCAATCTCGGAAGCTACCATCCCCCCACAAAAAGAAGAATGTTTTTTTGTCAACTAGAACATGGAATTCACAGTGTGCAAACAATGGGAAAACAAGTGCAAGCCCTTCAAATTTACTTTCCAATACCCACCCACACTGAGTTGAGTATTATCCCCTAAAGTGGTAGAGGAGGTGATAAGTATGGGTAGAAGGCTTGGAGATTGGTGGACCACAGAAAGAGAGAAGAATCCAACACTGTGGGAAACACAGGCACATGACTATTGGGAGAATAAATTTATGGAGGTGCCCAAGACCGTAAAGGGGTACGAGTCACAACCAAAGTGGAGAGGAAGAATTCGGGATAGGAACATGGATGCCTGGTGACGAAGGAAATTTGGTATGGCATCCTCTATACTATGCCAAACTCCCTTCTGCCACAAAGTGAATGAGGTAAGGGCACCACCTAGTCATGGAAGAGTGGACTAGGATGCTATGCAAGAGGGAGAGGAGCTTGTGAGGGAGAAGAGAGGAAAACTGAGAGAGAGAGAGAGAGAGAGAGAGAGAGAGAGAGAGAGAGAGAGAGAGAGAGAGAGAGAGAGAGAGAGAGAGAGAGAGAGAGAGAGAGAGAGAGAGAACTACAAAAAATAGATGAATCAATCAAACTTAAGAGGGCACAAGAGATGGAGAATCCTCAAGACATAACCAATATACACAATATGGACACCAATAGAATGGGCTTATTACACTGTAGAGCATGCATAAGCTATAGTAAGGGAATGAACTGCATAAGCTCATGAGAGAGAATGGGGAAGGCTTAATAGGGCTGAAGAAGGCCTCTTTGTTCTCTCTCTTGCAAATTACAAAGGATAAGGCCTCTTTATATAGGCCTTGAGGGTGTTTAGGGAGGAGGTTAAGATAGAATAGGAATTAACACCACCAAAGCTGCATTAAGGCGGTTCCACCAATGTGGAAGCTCCATCTAGATGTTTTGTTGACCAATTTTGTACTTAATCAAGTTCCATCACAGGTGAGTTATCTCCATTCTCCCCCCCATAGCTTGATTCCAAGAGCTCTCCTATATAAAAATATAGAGAATCCTCATAAAATAAGATCATATCTAGCAATAATGAAGAGAGAGTAGTCAAAATTCATACATTACTACTACAATTAAGGATGATTTGAGGATGACTTAGGAGGGGAATTCTAATGGTTTATTAGCTTGAGAGAGAGGAGAAGAGAGGGGAAAGGGTTGGTAGTCTAATGAATGATGTTTTCTGGAAGTGTTAAGTATGGGGAAGAAAGTGTGGGTGTGTATAAAATTGGGAGGTGGTCTCCACCATAGTTGGAAAAAGTTGGTGTCCACCATTTTGGCCATATCTCTCAACTCATAGCTCCAAAAAATGATAAAGAAATACCAACCAAAACTTTAGCTCACGCGCTACAACTTTCATGTTAAAAAGTTTTTTGGATCGGAGTATTTTTTTAAAAATCTTACAAAATCATGTGCCTGATTTTTCTTCCACTAATGCTTCCAAGAAGGGTCCCATTTGTTTGAATTATCATAAGGCTCCAAAGCCATGGCATTATGAGCCTCACATGCCCTTTGGATGGCTCCAAATCCATTTCATGTCTTTTCTTTTCACATTACACATTTTCCCTTCACCTTCCTCCATTGATCTTTACTCTTCACCACCCCTTGGTAAACCGGTCCATGAAATATTTCCATCCAGTGATTTTTTGGATTTCTCAAGAGTTTGTTCCCACCCTCTTCTTTATTTCAAACCTCCAAATGTACAAAAAATCAACAAAGTGTTAGACAAATATTTTTTTGTGATTTTCTTGGATCATATAGCCCTCCCCCCGAACCTGGCTAGAGGTATTTATGCCTCTAGACACTCTTTGGTATCTTGAGCTGACCCCACCTTGATGTGATAGGGTTTCAAGCGCCATCCATTTACCCTGGTCTTGTTCAATTTTCCCTCAATGTCTTGAAGTTTGCAGGAGCCATTGTTGAATTTTTTGTGACGCAAAACGGTCCCTCCCACCGATAGAGAAACTTGCCATCATTTCCTTTATCAAAACGATTTGGACATGTATTCCCTTGATAGGCATGGTCTCTACTACATCTACCTTCATCTCACCTCTCGCTATTTCTTCTTGGAGACGTCTATCCCTGACCACCTCCTCTATTTTTGTGACATTAACATTTGGTTGGACAGCAGGGGTTTCAGCTCGAACATAAGGTGGTTGTAAAATTGCAAGTCGTGACTGCTCTTGCTCTTGAGTCCTAGCACAAGGAGGGCTTACTTGTTGTCAAGGACCTCTGGCAGGGTGATCATATCTTCTGGGTGAGGACAATTGTACATGCCATGTCCATTTTCTCCACAGATGTAACACAACATCTCCCTTGCTTATCGCCACATTTGTGGTCGATTCCCACCATTTCCTCGATAGGACTTCTTGCACCTTGCACAAGATTCACTCTCAAACCCTGTAGTTGATTATTAAGATTTTTTATTTGTTGGATCATGTCTTCTTGACCTCTAACAAGGCCTGGTACATTAGATACATTTGGGGGAACTTGAGAGGCCTCCATAGTTGTGATGTTGTTTCCCAAAACTACTTGGCTAGCTTGGGCTTGGTAGAGAATCTTTCGATTCTTTTCCCTAGTGATTTCTCAAAGTATCCTCAAAAGTGTTTGGGAATTTCATCTTTACCTTCTCCTTAAGCAAGGGGTACAAACCTGAAATAAATTGATCCTTTTGAAGGCAGTTTGGAGCTCTCTCACCAGGATTCAGTGAGTCTGACCAACTGCTCCCAAAGCTTCAAAAACCCTTCCTCATAAGTTGCATAACCATAAGGATCACTTTGATGGAGGGCCAAAATCCATTGCCATAACTCTTCAGTTGAGTTAGTTTGTTGAAATCTCTGCAAGAAAGCTACCTTCAATCCCTTCCATTCAGCTCTTTGGACCGGATTTAGGGTTTGAAACTACATTCTAGCTTCTTCCTTGAGCACCGAAGGAAAAGCCCTCAATTTTAATGCTTTATCATCCCTCCCAGAGACAAGAAATGTCATCTCAAGGTTGTCCAAAAAATCCATTGCATTTTCCCCATTGTGCCCAAAGAATCTTGGAAATGCCATGTTGCCTTAGTAGAATACAAAGATGAACACGTCTAGACTTAAGTTGTATTTTATGAGGGGAAGGATGAATGGGTTCACAAATGCATTGATTTCAGCAAGATGTCTGGGCCCTAGTATGCTTTTAATAATGCCTTGGAATCTAAGCTTTGTGCTAGCTACAATATGCACAGTTTACATAGCAAGAGGTTGGATTGGTCCATACAACTCGCGGTTTTTCATGAGAAACTATTATAATAAAATAAAGATATGTACATTGAAGGATGCATTGTAGTCTAGCATTGGGAAGATTATAGATTCTTGTGATACAAGAATCTCCCTTAATCTTTTAGCCCCAAAGTACATGACAAGACGTTGCTGGAAGAACATCTTCCTACTGATGGATACATTAACTTGAATGTTTTGTACAGAGTGTAAGGTGTAGAAATTCTGGCCATTATTATTATTCATAAGTGGAGACTACTTAAGGGAGTAGAGGGAATGTACTTTCTTGAATTATAAAGGATTTTTCCCAGAGTGTTTCTTTCTAGAACCCACCAATTTTCCCAAAGTGTTTCTTTCTGGATCCCACCAACTTTGCTATATAGAGAATTTGCTCACCAGTGATTGTTCTTGCCTTAGTGTGTCCATCCTCAGCGACATATATTTCGTAAGGTGTGATGGCCATCTTTTCAACCAAACCCAACCTTCGAGCTAGCAATAGTTGAAGGTAGTCTCCATACTTTGCATCTCTACAAAACTCCACACCATTGCCGTCGTGTTAAGGGTTGAAGGTCTACCACTGGGGCTTGGCACAGAAGAAGAGTATGGGATTCAAGGTACGGAGAAGGGAAAAAGAATGGGGTTTGACAAGATTTGGGTTTCAGAAAAGACTTAGATGAGGAAGAAGATTTCAAGCTTTTTCTGTGTATTTAGCATACATGAATGGAATTAATGTCTCTATCTTGATTACATCAAATGCATTTGGAAACATAAACCATAACATGAAGAATATTCTCAGATTTTTAATCCAAATGCAAATACCAAATGAAAGCTCAAATGGCTTTTATCTCATGTACATAGACGGATTACAACTCCACGAAACAAGTATTATGATGGTGGATTCAAATACATTCAAGATATGGACCAATAGTACATGAAATGCATTGAAGGAGCATAATTTTAACTTCAGCCCTATTTTAAAACAGAAAATTCTAGCCCATAATCAAGCTCAAAAAGAGTACATAAACTCATGAATAAGCTCCTCCAATCATTAATGGGTAAAGCTCGGATGTTAAGAGGTCATTTTCTTCTATTACAACCACATGAATCACTTGTTTGCTCATCAGAATGGACAAGAACAGTGGGCTGCCCTGTTTATGACTCATTTTTTCAGCCCATAACAGCCCATACACCTTCAAAATCCCCACCCTTTGCTTTCCCCAAAGTCACTCAAGTACTTGGGTACAAGTTGGGCTTCATTGGACCATGAATAAGGTAGATAAAATGAGAGAAGACGTACATAAGAGCAGGCTGAATCCTTTTCTCTCAGATTTTCCCCTTTTATAGACTGTCATACCATGCATTTTTGTCACACCAAATGGATAGGTAAGTGGAGCTCTCACCTTGTTTGTATCTTCATCTTCAGCTCTTGTTAATCTTCAGTTTGCATGCTCCAAAGCATGCACCATAGCTCCCAGTTTTCTCCAGATGCAGCAAGTTGTGCAGGCCTGCATTTTGCGTCGAAAAATGCAGGCTGCATCCTGCTCAGCTCCACACTACTTTTTGACCTACTTAGGTCACTTACTGGTCACATTAGTCCATTACTTAAGGTCCCCCATGTACCTAGTGGACTTTTGGCATTTTTCTTGAGTTCTAACCATATTTACACTTGAATCAATGTGATTTATCCTGCAGATTGTCAATTACTTCCAGCTGTCCAAGCTGTAGGTTCTCGTAGACTTATTTTTTATCAATATACATGGTACAATTGAAAATTATATGCTAAATATGTAACTAAGTTGGTTATTGGGTAACAATGACTGAATTATGTGTGCAAATTCCTCATATAAATCCCAGTGAAGTACTTCTGTGTTCATAAGAATCCCATGATTTATATTATGAACAATAAACTCTTTGACATTCACCCCCTCCTAACCTGCACATCCTCCGACGTGTGCCATTTCATAAGATTACAAGTTAAGGAGGGTCTTCTTCTGATATATCTTCATCTTCATCCTCTAAGTCCTTTTCTTCCTGCTTGTCTTCAAGTAGATGGCTCATATCTAAGTCATCAAGCTCATAAGTTGAAGATTCTCTTCGTTTGAAGAGCTTGATTCGTTTCCCGGCTATTGGTACTTTTACCATGGTTCCATCCATTTCAACCAAGGAGTAAGTAGCATTATTATGTACTACTTTTACTACATATGGTCCAAACCATCGCTTGGCTAACCTTTTATGAGCACTATATTGATTGTCCAGGCTGCTATCATAGACAAGTACCCAATTATTCTCTTGAATAGCTCTTGGACGGAGTTGATGATGCTTATCAAACCGCTTCTTATTCTTTAATCTTGTTGTTTTCAGCCTTTCAATGGCTGTCTTGACATCTTCTGGCCTTCTTTCAAGTTGCCTTATGTGCAGAGTTAGCAACTCTTCTCTATTCATGACTTCATCCCATGATAAGATACTCTATGTGACAATGGACTCCTCAATAGGCATAATAGGTGGCTGTCCATATATTAGTTCAGCCGGCATATAACATGTTACTGCACTATGGGTAGTTCTTTCAGCCCATAATGCAAATGGTAGCATTCTAGGCCATTCCCTCATCTTTCCTTTGCAAGATTTTGCTAAAGCTTTAAGAATTGGTTGATGACCTCTTTCGCTCTTACCATTGCCTTCAGGATTGTAGGCTGATGTAAGAGATAGCTTGATTCCCAATTGAGCAAAGAAATGGTGAGCCTCATCAGCATCCAATTCTCCTCTATCAGCAGTTACTTTGGCAACACAGCCATACCTGCAAAATACTTCTTCAAGTAAAAATCTACAAACAGCTTGAGTAGACTTTGTTGTCAAGGCTTTTCCTTCCACTTGATTTGTGAGATCTTCTCTAGCAAGTACTAGATATCTCATGTTCCAAATTCATATAGGCATGGTTACTAAATCAATAACCCATCTATAGTGAATGGATAAAGGATAGGTAGGCTGAAGCCCATCTCTATGCTTAACCATAGAGTACATTTGACAAACATGACAAGACTCAACAAAATGCTCAATGTCTTTATACATGTTTTGCCACCAAAATTTCTCTTTTATTTTGGCAAAAGTGCCGCATATGCCTCTATGACCACCCAATAGGCTTTCATGAAATTCTTGCATGACCTGTCTTTGAGTCTTTTTGTCTCCTAAGACACGAATAGGCGCCCTTCCTTTCTTTTTCGCATGCCTCCAAAGGTAGCCATCTTTAAGAAAAAAGCCATAAGCTTTTCTCTTGATTCTCTTGAACTCTTCATTAGACCAATCTTCCTTCTTTGTCATAGTGCTCAAAAATTGGCCAATTTTTAGCCAATCATCTGCATAATATTCCTCTTTAAAGTGTGAACAAACCATAACAAAACATTGAGCATGCTGTCTTTCAGCTGCCCACTGTCCTTCTTTGGTTGTTTCTTCCTTCTTAGCTAATGTAAAATTTGTTTTAGCAGCTGAACCTATTGTACTTGCTGTAATTATTGTTGTACCTGCATTTTTGACTGCTGAATCATCATTAGGTTCAGTTGTACTTGCTGTTTTCATATTTGTACCTGCATTTACAGCATCAGTTTTAGAAAATATAAACTCTGATTCTTCCTCATCCCTCATTTCTTCTTCATCCTTATAGAGCTGGCACGCGAAAGCATGTCAGCAACTAGATTATCTCTTCCTGCAATATGTTTCAAATTAGGATTTAAGGATTTAATATAGGCTATCCATCTTAGCATGGCTATGTTGGGAGTGGAACAGTTGGCAATCATGCCCAAGAGTGGAAGGCAATATGTTTCAACTATTACGTGTGCGCCCATGAAGTACTCCCGGTCACATTTCAATGCAGTTACTACTTCCCAAAGTTCTCTTTTAATTTGAGCATACCTTCTTTATCGTTCATTAAGAACCTTCGCTCCAAAGCGGATTGCATATATGTTGCCTTCAAGGTCGTCTTGACCAACTGCCCATCCTACTCCAATAGGACTTGTGTCCACTGTGAGTATAATAGGCTGTCCATTAGAGTAATTAGCCTTATTTAAGGTGGGGGCTGAAATCAGCAATTTCTTCAGTTTTCGAATAGCTTGGGTATGATCTTTTTCCCATATAAACCTTTGGCATTTTCTTAGCAGTTGATAAAGATTTTCAGCAACATGAGCAAAATGTGGGATCCAAATAAGGTAGAAGACACATAACACCAAGAAATCTTCTCACCTCCGAAACATTTGTACATATTTCCTGCATTTTGCTGATAGCATCAATCTTGGATGGAGAAGGATTTCGGCCATATGGACCACACATATGCCCGACCACAAGAACTTTTTCGACTCCAAAAACAGATTTAGCACCTAAAAGAGTAAGATGGACTTCTTCTAATTGAGACAAGATTTGAGCATAATCATTAATATGATCAGAAATAAACTTGCGACATCCAAGTTCATTGAGTTCTTCATTCTTCTCATGAACTTCACATCCTTTGATTGGTACATCATCAAGGAAAGGAAGAGTTAATTGAGGAATATAATCTCTCAATACTTTATGCATGGCATTCATCATGTGAGCTACTGAATTCGTAGCCCCTTGAGGTAGAGTACACATGCGGACTAAACCAAGAGGCATCTTCATTATGGTAATGTCTCGGCTTTCCAAAGCAAGCTGAAATTGGTCATAGCCTAAATATAAATCTCCCATGGAATGATTGCTCTACCTGCAAAAGCTTCAACAAATTCATCAACAATTGGCCCTGAACCAACATTTCTAATAGTGACTTTATTGACAGGCTGTAAATCTTGAATGAATCGCAAAGATCCATTCTTTTTAGGCATGGTAAACCATCGGTTGGAATATGGAGTTGAAGATGGCTCCAATATTCGCATTTTTATCTTTTCATTTAGAAGTTCCAATAACTTAGGCAAATGAGCCCTTGGTACCGGAATTAATTTAAGATTCCAAGGAACGTGTGGGACCGTAAAAATCACCATTAGTGCCACAACACTTGGATCCACACAGCCAATTTCATGTGGCTAAAATGAAAAATCTTTGCCATGATTCTTTAACATCTGCATGAAGATTTGCTTTTGAGCTGGCAAGCGAAAAGAGTCTTCACCAATTTTCAGCTCTTGTAGACTTTCTGCTGTAAATTGGTGACCGATATCTTTGGGATCACGAAGGCTTGGCTGTTTGGATACCCTTTTTGCCAGTCCTTCACTTTCGGGTGGGAGAGGAGTAGCCACCACTGGCTTGATTTTTTTATCAACTATCTTATACTTTGTTTCTACTCTTACCTCATCCTTGTTTGGCTGTCCAAAAGCTTCATGATCTGCAAATTCTTGAATTATGTCATACATATCCAATGTGCATACCTGTATAGACTGATTTTTAGCTTGATTTTCTGCATGAATGGCTGCATATATTTCAGCCATTGTATCATTATAAATCAGCCCATAATATAGCCCTGAAATTTCTTCATCTTTAGGCAGAACTTCAATTTGCTTTAGTTCTTGTTCCACATGACATAAATGCTTTCTTTTAGCCCTATTCATGGCTGAAAACTGTTTATAACAGCCCACACTATTGGCTATAAAAACCTGCAAGTCAGCTTTTGGCCTTGCCTCCTTTATATGTGGAGGTAATTTTTTATGACATCATGCACTGCCATAGCCTCCACTTATAGCAGCACTACCCGAAAACCCTTAAATTCTTGGACATTAGGAGGAATAGGATGATCTCTCAACCGATCCCTATTACGGTGATGATTTACATATATAGTCAAGAATTGGACAGCTTTGTCATTATCCTTACTTCTTATCCGAGCATATGATGAACCATCATTAAGGGCCTTTGTCTCTAAACGAGACTCAGAAATAAATGATTGTCCGAGAATGATAGGATAACTACAGGAATCTTGAACAAAGAAATGAAATTCATCTTTTACATTACCAATAGTAACTTGTACATAAGGGCATGCTGCATAAAGATTGCCAGAAGAGTTATTGGCTGCCTTCATGCACCATCCTGGGTCCACATCAATGGGCCATCCGCCATTCTCGTAGAGACTTCTTGACATGACATTAATCTCTGAGCCATGGTCTATAAGGGCAATGCATGGAGTCTCTTTTTCTCCGATCTTAACAATGGTTTTAGTGGTCGCCCTTGCCCAATGGGTACGGGAGTAGTGACTGCTAGGAATAAAGTGAGCATCACTTTCTTCTTGCATGTTGTGAAGTTGAGCTTCTTCCTTAAGCATGGGCTGCACTTTAGATTGAGAAGTCTCCACCATAATAGCTTCTTCAGTTTCTGCTTCATAGATGTCTTCATCTTTGGCTTCTATGGTTGCAATCAATTCTTTGATTGCCTCCAATCGAATCCCTTGAGTTTTCAACTTCTCTTCATCCTGCAAATACACATGAAGTGCTTGCAAAAAAGCAAGCACAGATTCTTCAGTTTCCTCACCAATATATTGTCTTTTTTGTTTAATTAGATCAATTATTACATCATGAAATCCTTGTTTTACAATTCCGAGAATTTCACCTAATGTAAATTCAATTCTACTTCCAAGAATCCTTTCTTCTAGGATTTGTTTAAGATCTGTTGCGGTCTCTATGTCAGACTGCAACTTGTAACTGGGATGTTTGCTTTTTCTTTTTCCTTCTGTCTTCTTTGCTTGAGGGGCATCTCCCATATCAAGCTTTGGCGGTGGAGGATTTTCAGCGGCCTTATGTTGGTCTGGTTTACTTCTTGTTACGCGTTTAGTTGGCCCTAAAGAAAAAGAACCGGGAACATCTTCATCTCTTCTCCTCTTTTCTTCTATCATGGCTTCATGATTATTAATTTCAGCTAACTGGGCAAAAGCTGAAAATGAATCAACTAGCTCGGTCCATCCTGTTCTTCCTCGGATGCATTGACTGGCAGTAGTTAAATCATCTTTGGTTGCCTTGCCTTGCTCCATGCGATCTAAGGCCTGCATCCACACTTTAGATTTTGCATTAGTTTTACATGCTTTAACAATTTCATTAGTTGGCTCAATTTGCAGCCCATAGGTTGCTGCATCAACAGCTGCAAAGGCTGTTCTTGTTGCCAAATCCTCCAATCTTTTCTTCATGCCACTGTTGCCAAAATTTAGCTCAAGAGGAAGCCCGATTTCGATTGTATGAATTTTACCATCCTTCCAAAAGACTAATTTTTGTGCTTCAGCTTCACGGAATGCACTACACTCCCTCTTGTCATGCCGTAGGCTATCACACCAGATACAACGTCTTTTGAAGACTTCTCGTACATGTCTTTGGGCAGTTGACCGTCCCCTTTCTTTCACTTTCACATCAAGCCTTTTCACTTTGGAATTAATCTCTGTTAGATTAAGATGGAGATCCCGCATGCTTTTAATTAGCTCATCCATGACATCCTTCTTTGGAGATGGAACAACAGAATTTCTTGGTTGCTCGGCCATAGAGACAGAAGGTCGAGAAACAAGAACAGGCTCCTTCATGGATTCAGTTGTTGCAGGGATTAATCCCCATCTTAGGTGCAATTGCTCTCTTCGAGCAATCATATTAACTGCTTCAGTGACATCACTCCAAGCACTCTTCAATCCCGTCTCAAAGTCAGAATCTTCAAGTCAATCAGTTAGCTTATCTTGAAGGAAAGGATCTGCAGCCTTTAGAAATAATTCAATCTTCTGGCTTTCCATACCTTGTTGATTGTCAAGATCTAGTTGAGCAAATTTGCTTTCAATTTCGCAATGAAAAGCAGTGGCAGTTAGACCCTTATTAGACCTTTCGACCCATTCAGTGAAAACTTTCTTTGTCATAAGGCCAGAATCTTCAAGAAAAAATTCTTCTCGAAGAGCCTTCTTGAACACGGACCATCTTGCGTCTTTTTGGAAAAGACCATGAATTCGGTCCTGGAGACCATGTACAACCAAATGGGCAAAATATCGGCTCCAAGCATGTTGAGGAACTCCAAAGAAGACCATCTTGTTAGTATAGAGGCGGATAAAAGAGGACACATTTTGCCCATTAAATTGCTTGAGCTCTTGCCCAACTGCTTCCAAAGCTTTAATGGCAACAGCATCATTCCGCTCTTCTTCTTGTCTCCATTGTTGTTGCAATTGCAACTACTGCTGAAATTGCAATTGTTGTTGTTGGCTTTCATGCATCAGACAAACCAACTGTTGCAAGGCATCTCCTCCCGAACTTGATGATTCTCCCATTGTACTTCTTCTTCCGCAGTGGACTTTCATGTCGGGTTCACCATTGTCGTCGTGTTAAGGGTTGAAGGTCTACCACCGAGGCTTAGCGCAGAAGAAGAGTATGGGATTCAAGGTACGGAGAAGGAAAAAAGAATGGGGCTTGACAAGATTCGGGTTTCAAAAAAGACTTAGATGAGGAAGAATATTTCAAGCTTTTTTTGTATATTTAGTATACATGAATGGAATAAATGTCTCTATCTTGATTACATCAAATGCATTTGGAAACATAAACCATAACATGAAGGATATTCTCAGGTTTTTAATCCAAATGCAAATACCAAATGCAAGCTTAAATGGCTTTTATCTCATGTACATAGACGGATTACAACTCTAGGAAACAAGTATTATGATGGTAGATTCAAATACATTCAAGATATGGACCAATAGTACATGAAATGCATTGAAGGAGCATAATTTTAACTTCAGCCCTGTTTTAAAACAGAAAATTCTAGCCCATAATCAAGCTCAAAAAGAGTACATAAACTCATGAATAAGCTCCTCCAATCATTAATGGGTAAAGCTCGGATGTTAAGAGGTCATTTTCTTCTATTACAACCACATGAATCACTTGTTTGCTCATCAAAATGGATAAGAATAGTGGGCTGCCCTGTTTATGACTGGTTTTTTCAGCCCATAACAGCCCATACACCTTCAAAATCCTCACCCTTTGCTTGCTCCAAAGTCACTTAAGTACTTGGGTACAAGTTGGGCTTCATTGGACCATGAATGAGGTAGATAAAATGAGAGAAGACGTACATAAGAGAAAGCTGAATCCTTTTCTCTCAGATTTCCCCCTTTTATAGACTGTCATACCATGCATTTTTGTCACACCAAATGGACAGGTAGGTGGAGCTCTCACCTTGTTTGTATCTTCATCTTCAGCTCTTGTTAATCTTCAGTTTGCATGCTCCAAAGCATGCACCATAGGTCCCAGTTTTCTCCAGATGCAGCAAGTTGTGCAGGCCCGCATTTTGCACCGAAAAATACGGGCCGCATCCTGCTCAGCTCCACACTACTTTTTGACCTACTTAGGTCACTTACTTGTCACATTAGTCCATTACTTCAGGTTCCCCATGTACCTAGTAGACTTTTGGCATTTTTCTTGAGTTCTAACCATATTTTACACTTGAATCAATGTGATTTATCTTGCAAACTATCAATTACTTCCAGTTGTCCAAGTTGTAGGTTCTAATAGACTTATTTTTTATCAATATACATGGTACAATTGAAAATTATATGCTAAATACAAAAGAAATTATGTAACTAAGTTGGTTATTGGGTAACAATGACTGAATTATATATGCAAATTCCTCATATAAATCCCAGTGAAATACTTTTGTGTTCATAAGAATCCCATGATTTATATTATGGACAATAAACTCTTTGACACTGTTCATGCATAGTTGTCCTCCTTTGATGTGGATTAGGCCAGAGAGAGAGAGAGGGATTTGATGATTTGGAGATGAGGACCTCCCGAAAGGGCCTTCACTTTGTTTGCAAAACACTCATCACAATTATGAGAACCTAGCAATTGATGGCAACATGATTTTTTCCGTTGTGAGAGAATGGAATTTCTAAGGTGAACACCTTTTACCCACATACGTGCCATCATCCGATAGACATACTTCCTTTCTTGGGATTCCTCGGGAGACCATTGTGGGAGTCGTGGACTTTGACCAACTTCAAAAAGAGTTGGTGAAGGCGTTAGAGAAGAGCCACTTGGAGCACTTATTGTCGAGGATGCACCACTATGTGTTGTATCATCCCGCATAAGGAGGTAGAGAATTGTGGATGAGAATGTCCTTAGTGGGGGCACCAATTTATGATGAAGAAAATTTGGTATGGTAGCCTATTTACTATGCCAAACTCCCTTCTGCCACAAAGTGAATGAGGTAAGGGCACCACCTAGTCATGGAAGAGCGGACTAGGGCGATATGCAAGAGGAAGAGGAGCTTGTGAGGGAGAAGAGAGGAAAACTAAGAGAGAGAGAGAGAGAGAGAGAGAGAGAGAGAGAACTACAAAAAATAGATGAGTCAATAAAACTTAAGAGGGCACAAGAGATGGAGAACCCTTAAGACATAACCAATATACACAATATGGACACCAATAGCATGGGCTTATTACATTGTAGAGCATGCATAAGCTATAGTAAGGGAATGAACTGCATAAGCTCATGAGAGAGAATGGGGAAGGCTCAATAGGGCTGAAGAAGGCCTCTTGGCTCTCTCTCTTGCAAATTACAAAGGAGAAGGCCTCTTTATATAGGCCTTGAGGGTGTTTAGGGAGGAGGTTAAGATAGAATAGGAATTAACACTACCAAAGCTACATTAAGGCGGTTCCACCAATGTGGAAGCTCCATCTACATGTTTTGTTCCATCATAGGTGAGTTGTCTCCATTCTCCCCCCCATAGCTTGAGTCCAAGAGCTCTCCTATTAAAAAAATAGAGAATCTTCATAAAGTAAGATCATATCTAACAATAATGGAGAGAGAGTAGTGAGGATTCATACATCACTATTACAATTAAGGATGATTTAAGAGTGATTTAGGAAGGGAATTCTAATTGTTTATTAGCTTGAGAGAGAGAAGAAGAGAGGGGAAAGGGTTGGGAGTCTAATTAATGATGTTTTATGGAAGTGCTATGTGGGGAAGAAAGTGTGGGTGTGTATAAAATTGGGAGGTGGTCTCCACCGTAGTTGGAAAAGTTGGCGTCCACCATTTTGGCCATATCTCCCAACTCGTAGCTCCAAAAAATTATTTAAAAAATACCAGCCAAAAATTTAGCTCACGTGCTACAACTTTCATGTTGAAAAGTTTTTTGGGATCAGAGTGAAAGTATTTTTAAAAAATCTTACAAAATCATGTGCCTAATTTTTCTTCCACTAATGCTTCCAAGAAGAGTCCCATTAGTTTGAATTATCATAAGGCTCCAAATCCATGACATTATGAGCCTCACATGCCCTTTGGATGGCTCCAAATCCATTTCATGTCTTTTCTTTTCACATTACACATTTTTCCTTCACCTTCCTCCATTGATCTTTACTCTTCACCCCCCCCTTGGTAAACCGGTCCATGAAATATTTCCATCCAGTGATTTCTTGGATTCCCCAAGAGGTTGTTCCCACCTTCTTCTTTATTTCAAACCTCCAAATGTACAAAAAATCAACAGTGTTAGACAAATATTTTTTTGTGATTCTCTCGGATCACCTAGATGTCATTTTGTAACACCCTACCCTACAAGAGAAATGGCCCAATATACATGCCGTATCTAAGAAGGGTAGGAGTGGACTTTATCCCCAACATCCATGGCCGTTATGATTTTCCTAAAAAATATTATGTAAATGCTACTAAGCCAAAGGAAGGCTTTACATTCTCTAAAGATGACCTAGGGTCCTCCATCTCCCATTTCCTTAGAGAAATCTCTTCTTACCCCGATCTATATTTCCTCACAACCTGCAATTACCTTAGGCTACTGAGGGTTTTACTTAAGGAAGATCCTACCTCTCATGAATACCACCTACCACCTCTGTTTTTTTATTTGAATGTCGACATAGATAGCTGTGTAATGGCCAGACTCATTATGAGAGCCGCCCTCCTTCCATCCTTTTGCATGGCTCTAGAAGAGGGCATGAATGACAACTAATTTACTAGATGTAACCATCCATTTTTGTTAACAACCCCTCTAAATGTATGCATGAATCTAAAGGACCACATGTAGAGCAAAAACTTTCTTAGTAAGTCCCTTAAGTCCCAAGCCTCTTCCTCTCACAACCAAGATCACAAAAAAAAAAGAAAGACAAGAGCAAAGAAAGAAAAGAAAATTAAGTAGAAAGCATGAAAACACACCTCGCTTAATGAGTGTCACAATCACTACACCTAGGGGTCCTCAAGTTAGGCATGTCCATTGGCCTTGGTTGGTCGGCTCTATCTCTAACCCCCTAGCCCCTTTTTTCCCCACTTCATGCTTAGGGCATGTCAAGGAAAGGACACACCTAGGGAGGTCACACTCACCCTTAGACCTGTATCCCTAAGCTACACCCACCATACTTTTTCTATACACCAACAGGGTCCTCAAGTGTGGGACAACACCCCAAGCTTGTTGACAGTTCAATCCAACTCCCAGTTTCATTTTCATGTACATAATGCACGGCACGGTGAGATATGCACACCCCCAAGTAGTGCACTTTCTTTTCTTTTTTAGGTGAATCCGATGACCTACACCTAACCACTAACTTCGGAGGCCCCTGTCACCCACTCAATATACCCTCAGACTCCACAACCTCCATAATTTTGAAAATGCTTCTCTTGCATGTCCAATTCCCAAAAAAATCCCATCATTGACTCACATGACCACCCTTCAATCACCCCAGCCCTCATAAAAAAGTCCCGCAAGTGCCATGGGACTAGCACTTGACTAGGAGGGGGTAATGTTAACCCTAGTGCAAGAATATTTAAAAAAAAAGGGAAGCAAAAGAAAATTCAAGAAAATTAAAAAATGGAAGCAAAGCGAGAAAAGGCAGCCTAACAGAAGGATAAGAGGAGAAAAGGCCAAAAGTGCAAGGGCAACCTTAAAAGTTGAGGCAAAGGCAAAGGCGCATTTTAAAATGTAAAGGCACTTCCAAATTTTTGTAAAAAAACGCTAGGCTCCCTCTTGTGCAAGTTATAAGGAGTATATGGGCATAGGTGAATGCACAATATAAATAGGAGGGAATATGAAAAGATGACCTTGGAAAGATGTCCAGTCATGCAAAAAATGGGATGGATGCCTAAAGGAATAACGGCATGTATACAAGCCAAAAGGTGAATAGAGAAGCTCATTCTTGGTGTGTGGCAAATGTGGCTCACTTCTACTTCTCTTTCTCCTTCTTCTCTTCTTCTTCTTGCTTGCTTGTGCTTGTGCTTGAGAGAGGGAGTGTGAGAGTGCAAGGGAGTGAGTGTGTGATAGTTTGGGACCGTGGTGCAAGAGCTCTCCATCTTCTCCTCTCTTCTTCTCTTTTCTTCTCTTGGCTCGCGCACAGGACTATGAAGCATGGAGCTTGCATCTCAGATCATGTAGTTACCGGTGTGCTTGAGAGAGGAGGGTACTCAATCGGGCATTGAGGTAAGCTCACTGCACTTGTAGGCTTGAGAGCATGTACGGCTATGTGAGAGGTAGCCATTAGCATTCGTCTTGAAACACTAGAGCCATAAGCGGTCTGTGGGTCTTGGCGGTCCATGAAGGCTCCCACAAGTATATGGATTAGAAATTTGCACTGGACCTTATAGGGAGAAATGAAACTTTTTAGTAGTATTGTTACAATCTGCCAATGTAATTTAAGGTATGCCTTGTCAGCATCAATTTAATCCCAACATTGATTATGGCATGCATTCGATCCATACTCAACATGAAGGTAAAATTCTTTTCTTGAAGGATAACGAACACTGAGCTAAACCCATTAATTAGTCACACTTAGACGAAGCCTGCCATTCGAAAACAATCTAAAGCTTTCTCCTATTAATTAATGAAGTCAAAGCTGCCAAGTCTAAGTTAACCATAAGATAGTAAATTTTTATTAATAAATTTTCTAACTTTTTTTCTTCTAACTTGTCTCTTCAACTTCCTCCAATGCCCTAGGATCATCAAATTGATCTTCTACTTGGCAATCAACCTCCTTGTAAAGCTCCCTATTGTTGTAATTAGGTAGAACAAAAAGAAATCCAAAAACAAGTTGAATAACTTTTAAATAGAAAATTAATCCAACCTAGCAGTTTACCTTTTGGAGCTCCCATTCTTTTAGTAAAGAAAAAGAATCAAACCTATCATATGTGCAAAGACTACAAATCTCTAAATAAAGTTACTATTAAGAATCAATATCCAATTCATCATGTGGATGACCTATTAGACAAATTGTAGGGTGCTACTCTATTTAGCAAGACTGACCTTAAGTGCTATCATCAAGTCCAAATGGCTACACATTACATTTATAAAAATGCCTTTAGGATCCAATTTGGCCACTACAAATTTTTAGTAGTGCCCTTCGGCCTTACTAATGCACTTGCCATGTTTAGTAGGATGATGAATCAAACATTTCTAAACTTTTAGCATTGTGTTATTGTCTTTTTCGATGATATCCTTATTTTTAGTAAAACTAAAACAGAACATGAAAAATCATTCATCTTTAGTCTTTATTGTGTTTGCTAACCCAGAAAAAAATACTTTCTTTCAAACATAGGTCATATTGTGGTTGCTAAAGGAATATAAGTTGATCCACACAAAATTAAGGCTATTAACACATGGCCTACACCCAAAAATGTGCATGAATTCGGCTCATTTTTAGGACTAGCCAGTTTTCATTGTAAATTTGTAAGAAACTTTTCACTACTTGCTTTGCCATTAACTTTTTTATTAAAAAAAGATTTTTGTATTTCGTTGGGGTGACAACCAATACCAATCCTTTGATTTTTAACCACACATAGCTTCTTTCAACTTTTCCTAGGTAATAGCCATCTCAATAAGTCCTTGGTCTTTACACCATTGTTTCCACCATATGCATGCCTCACCAGACAATTTCAACTCAATGATCATAGCCTATTAGCAGGGGTAGTTCTTGCAGCAGTAAAGTAATCCTCCATGGTCTCAATCCAAATCTCTACCTCGGTTTCAATGTCTTTATCCTTGCCATCGAGTTTCGGTGGCTTAACCTGCTTAAGGAGATACTTCTTTTCCTAAATTTTAGTCAGACTAGCGATAGCTATATTACCATGGGTTATCATCAGTTTCATGAATTAGTTTAGCACTTTAAACTTTTCAGCTTCATTTCCACATTAAAATATCTTACTAGAGTTATAAAACAATGATGGGCCAAAGAGCACAATATTTTTACAAAATCTAGCTATTGTTATCTTTTATTATCAATATAGCCATACGCTACAATTTTTACAAGTAAGGCATATTTACAAATGGCATATGTTTACAAGTAGAGATACATCAACATCGATAGGATAGGTTGGATGCTATGTACATTATTCAAAATAGTATATCATTATATCTTTCTTTTTTAGGGATGGATATCAATTACATTCATGTAGAAGAAAATAGGCCAATTGCTATCTATGTCCAGAAACCTATATTGTGGAAATGGCAAATCTGGAAAACCATGGATATGGTAATATTGATACTTGCAACATCCTTGGATTATAATCATGTCCGTTGGGATTACCATTAGTACCTTGTCATAGACATAATTGTCTTAGACATATTTTTCGACCACTAGCAATCATAAGTGGATTCCTTCTGGATGGAAAAAAGATAAAGGCCTCAAATACTTTTAAATTTTCCATCCATTCAAGGTGTTTCAGATTAGTTTGAATGTTGAAGAATTGATCAACCTCAATGTAACAATAACGCTCATCCCATAACCATCTTCTTTTGTGATTCAAAGGGGATGGATCGTATAGGCAATTGAGTATCCTCATCATTTCTCTTCTCCACTCGTCATCTGTGAAGTTAGCACAGATGTGTATATTGCTCAAAAAATAAGAAACCGATTCCAAGCTTCATTATTCTACCAAATTTTATCCCTCAATAATTAGTAGGCTGATTATTACTTAGAACAATTGGTCTCAAAAACCATAGATATTCATAACTTCAATTATGCTTTGATACCATGTGTCATGTGCCTACCTAACAATGCCCTAGAAGCACTTTTTAGTGGTCCATCGGGGAGCTATCCTAGACGCTTTGCCAAGCACTCGTGAGAATACACAGGGTCTATCGTCTAGGTTTCCTAGAATCCACCCCATAATGGAAGGTACCAGCCATCCCCATGAGGATCAACCTACAATCTCGGGATCCTAATTTGACAATTGAGGTATCGATGCATCAGCTAGCTCCATTGAAGGTATCCCACAAGGGCTTCTCGTTCGACCAGAGTGATCGTAGTTACCCTTGGTTCATGGAGCGCAACGTTTTTTCCCAGCAAACTGGTTAGGATTTAGGAAACCTTAACTGGCATAACTGATGCACCTTTTTCCCCTAAGATCATTTTTTATCAAGGTTTTAATACCTAACCCTAGGTAAGTCAACACTTGGATCTACCTAATTTTTTCTAATTAATGTTTTGTTCAATCTCTTGAGAGAAGCTCTCGGCTTACCGAGACCACCCATAGGTAGAACAAATCCATCAAGGATCTCACAAACCCGCTTTCCATTAATGGTTTTCTTTAGTTTTCTAATTACCTATCACATTAGGTTATGACATATGAAAGTAACTTCGTTAATTAACGTGTTCAGCACCTCGGCCCATCTGAGTCCACCCTCTCCGAGTCATCCATTCGGCCCTTGGCTCCCATGTGCCTCGGCCTGTCCGAGTCATCCACTCAGCCCCTGCAATTCGGACAAGTTGGGTCGAGTGTGGACTTTTCCAAATTTTCCAGAAATTTGACCAGACCCAGCTAGAGCTCAAGTGCACAGCGTGTCGTGAGTCCTCCTATTGCTCAAAACTCGATTCTGACACAAGGAATAGGCAAAATCGTAAGGCGCAACCACTTAGCAACTTGTGTAGTTTTCTTCGCATAATTTTACGACATAACACAAAGATAGAGAAAATAGTCTTTTAGTAAAATATATTTATTTATTATTTCACAAAGTTATTTATTAGGATTTTTCCTTCTACCTATGCAAAAGATAAACCTCTGTTCACCAGAAAATCCCTTCTGTCTATGCACAAGAAAAGAAACCCTTCAAGATTTTTATCCCTTCACTAGTATCGGGGACTCCAGGATCCCATCCTAATTCGTGTGAGGGTCAGGAAATTCCTAGGAGCGATCAAGAGATTTATGGCCATAGCCCCGTGGTACTCCCACCTCCTCTTGCCTAATGGATTTCTCACCGAGCGACCTCTCACTGTTGGGTCCTCGCGGTGGTACAAAACATACCCCCTTGGAGCAGGGTTCCACGTTTAGCTGTGGGGGAGGCATAGCGTGATCTTTTCTCTTATTATCCTGATTGTATATTTACAATCAGATCTAACTATTGCAAGCACAATCAATCTTTCCTATCCAACCATCAATGCATACACAAATCAAAAAGAAATAGTAGCAAGTGTTTTTAGCATAGGAAGCATCCCACCCAAATCTAGGCTTTCTCTTTTAAGGTCCCACCTTATTCTTAGGGTTTCACTTCTTACTTGCAACTCTTTTTTAGGATCTGCAAGTTATTTCATGAAACTGAAGTCTATTTTATCCATATGAAAATTTTGGTATTTCCATCCTAAAAGATAATATGGGCATTTATACCCATGGCAAGCAATTCATGCACTTTCTTGCCCTAATCCACACTTAACAAGATTTCAAATGCTTTTTCAAGTCTGTTTAAACTTTAGATTTTATATCGACAAATTCGTATCAATGTCCAGCAAGTCCTGCAGACTTCTGATATTTATTTAATTTTCTAATACTAATAATTTCAGGGTTGTCGAGTATTTCATAATTGTTTTTGCTTCAACATTCTTGATATTTTAGGTTAGGTTTTCTCATTGATTCATACATGGGTCAACTCAGGATTTTGACGCTCTCGCTAATATAATCATTAATATTAATATTACATATTTTTTAGTAATAAAATAATTTTTATTTTATTCTATTCTTATTCTATGGTTTAATCGACTATGTCCAAACCATTTGCCGAACTTTCAATGTTTATCTCTTTCAGGTTTGCTATAACGGGGATTTCACCAATTCCTACCACATCATTTATAAGCCACGTTCCTTGCTTCCCTTGCCTCAAATGGGCTTTTTGAATTTCTACGACCTCGTGGAGCCATGGATGCTAGGAAAAATTGACATGGTAGTTCAAGGAGAGTTGATGGTCATCCAAAAAAATTTGGCCAATGTTTTGCTTAGTGATATGGCTGTATGGGAGGAAGGTGTAATAAGGGGTAGAGAAAATGGAAATGAGGTAGAAGAGGGATATTTTCCTCCTTCAAGGCTCAACCTACAATGGAAAAGAGAAGTAGAGAAAATTTTCCATCATCAGGAGGCTTTCCTTCTTGCTTTCTTTGTGAATGAGAGGGGGTATATTTATAGGCATGAGAGGGAGCATGCAGTCGACTCATTCTTTTGGCTACTTGTCAAGAGCCAAGTGAGCTTTATTAAAAATGCATTTTGCATGGGGATGATTTTAAAATGCTTTCTCTCCCTCCAAGTGTAAAAAAGGTCATGAATTTTGGACTATTTTTTCAAAAACGTATTTTTTTCTTCAAAACAACTTCATTTGGTGGTTTTTGGCCAAGTTACCTCATGACTTATCTAGTTTATAAAGTCATGCCATACTCTTTGATACTTAACTTACTCAATATCATACTCATTCTTGCACGTTCTTTGTTTACTGATTAAGGCTTTTATGATTTGTCTTGCGGTTACAAATTAATGCGATCTTTGACGCATTAAATGGAATCAAAAATGCTAAATCAAATATAATGTGGGAAATTTTATGATCAAGCCGTTGTAATATTATTTACGAGGCGTCTTTACTTTTTGTTGGCTGAGATCATTGAGGCGTCTTCTCGTGTCGAATTGCGGAATTGATTTAATGCAAGACTCGATATTAAGAAAATTACATGTGATCACTTATGTGACAACTCAATGAGTAATTCTTAAAAAGCCTCAAGCCTGAATTCATTTCTTGATATGAAGCATTGTGGCTGGAATATTACAATGGTTTGTCGAAAAATTTTGTATTTGATCATGATCCCCATTTTTGCAATAATTTTTGGATAACTCTATTCTCTAACCTTGGTACTAAAATTTAGCCTTTCATCCTGAAACTAATGGAGAAACTGAAGCTACTAGTAGTACCATTCTTGATTTAATTCATGTCTATACTATCTCTTCACCCGGCACATGGGATCAACATTTACATCTTTTACAATTTGCCTACAATAATATACCTCACTACTCTACTACACACAAAGCACCTTTTGAAATTATCCATAGTTGCAAAATGCCAACACCAACATTTCATTTAAGTCAAAAAGTGCATTCTTCTGATGATTGGGTATATAATCATTCCACTATTTTTGAACAAGCTAAGCAACTAATTGCTAAGGCCTAGCAATCCTATGTTGAGCAAGCTGATAAGAAGCGACAAGCTATGCTTTTTAAATAAGGTGATTGTGTTTGGTTGTGAATTGAGAAATGTAGATTGCATAGTGTTGAGAAGAATCCTAATGTTAACTTGCTCCTAGATTTTATGAACCATTTAAAATTATTCATTGTATCAATGCTAATGCTTTTAGGTTAGAATTGCATGCACATTGAAAAATTCATAATACCTTTCATATTAGTCTTCTCCGACCATTTAAAATCTCTCGTGTATGATTCTCCACCTTTGCTTGAAGATGATCATGAGCTTCTACTTCCTAAAATCTATTATTGATACTGATTATATGATCCCCTGAATCGGCAATACTTATCCCCATTATCTTGTAAAATTTCAAAACCATCCAGTTGAGCAATCTCAATGGATGAATGCACATGCTTTAAGGAGAAAGAAGAAGAATCATGCTAAATATTCATATCATGAGAACTAGAACCACCACCAAAGAAAGCGAAGAATTGCAGAGGGTGGAAGAAGAATCCACAAAACTCGAAGAGGAGCATAAAAAGAGATAGGAGGAAGAGGAAGAGAGACTAAGACGAGAGGAGGATGTACTAATAGTTCTTGCCATTAGAAGATCAGTAGAGCAACCCTCTTGATCTCAGGAGCTAGCCATGATGAGTCCCACACGTGATGATGTGCGTAGTACAAGTGCTACTGTAGAAGAGGCAAAAGGCATGTGGTAGTTGGCAAGGGAAAGGCTCCCTTGCACCCACCACTACCAGTCATGACCCCAACAACCACCCCAACACAAGGAATCGGCGAAGGGGTAGTGAATGAAAGTAACATTATGGCTTGGGTGTGGTATCTCATAAGCAAAGTGCAAGAGCTTGCACCTACACCAAGTGAGGAAGCTCTACTTGTAGGAACCAAAAGACCAACAGCAAACAACTGATGTGGAATCATGCCAACTGCAAGGGCCAAAGGTACCCTACCTTGAAGTATCTACTACTTCAATGCCCTCAGCAATGCACAACACAGAAGAGTACAATGAGTTGGTGAAAGAACTTCAAAGCCAACATGACAATATGAATGAAGAAAGAAAGGCCACAGTTTATCGAGTCAGAGGAAGAAAGGAATGCCTTTGCAACCTACCAACTAGAAAAAATGAGGCAGATGACCATAATAACCAAGAAAGTGATGGCATTAAAAGAGGCTTTAAAGGCAAGGCAGGGTGAAGAAAATCTAAAAGACCTATATGATGAATAAAGGGAGAGCCGCATTGCTCTAGAGGCACAATGCACTCTCGCATCTCAAGACAGGAGATGCCTTGAGAGGAAGAGGTCAGTAGTTTGAAGTTACAAAGAGAACAACTATTCAAAGAACTACAAGAGACAAGGGCACAAGGTGAGCAAGAATGATGGGACCTGAAATGGGCCGGCACTAGCCATGGCACTAGCCGGACCTCATGCTCATGACAGACAAACACACCCTCACGGCCTCGCGGACCAGGAGCGTCAATCTACTGCTAAAGGATGAATTGTCCTAAAGCCTAATCTATGTGTTTATAGTTTTATAGTTTTGTAATCCAACGTTTCCCTTTCTATAAACTTCACAGAGGGAGAACCCATACACATTGGCAATAAATACCACGATAATCACATACATGGTAGGCAACCTCTCGGTAGATTCACCGCGGCCCACTGCAGCTCTCCTACATCATAGAGATTGGCCCCTTGATACACTGCTCAACATATAGAACAAATGAACAAACTCCACTCTTCATTTTGAAAGTTTCCAGGAGATACCATGTTTCCTCACTAAATAATCCCCCAAGAAATAAACATCTATCCTACGGCTTAGGATGCCTTTCCACACTCAACGTGGGTCTTTGTCATTGAAAACAGGTGCTATGCATCTAGGTTTTTTATTCTGATACCATGGTTTCATGCACATGCAAAGGTGAATGATTCTAAAGTGCTCAAACATCATTTTCAAATCAGCAACATGTGGTGTGCACAACCAGGCTTTTAATGCTTACTCACTAACGCATTGCAGCGATGAAAGGATAGCACCGAGACCACACTCATGCTACTATCCTCTTAATTAAAATAACACGGACTCTATGTAATGAAATGCATTAGAAAATCAGCAACAATCAGCATGCAAATCACACCATTCAAACATCCCAACCCCCTACGTTTAGATATTGCTTTCGTTGCATAGGTGTAGAGGTTCATTTTGTCATGTTTTGATGTATAAAAAGTAATAAATCACAAACTTTGACAAAGAGATAGGACAACCTGAGGCTAAACCTCATGCTCTGCCACTACCACACATCCACAAACAATCATTATATTTTTCCTTATTTTTCCAAGACGTATTTCTAATTTCCCCCTTATTTTTCCCATTTTCTTGATTTATTTGACAATAAAATATATTATTTTATGGTTTTTCTTATTCCAATCACTTTAGCATACTAACATTCAATTTATCTTCCATATTCCCCCCATGGGAACACTTTTGACCCACCCAAAACGAAAAAACTACCATTTTACCACTAAAAGACCACATTTCGAGTTTACAGGAATTGAATAAAGCATGTAAATCATTGCAAAATCAGAATTTTCTAATACACAGCAATTACTCATGATGCAACCAGCACATAAACAAATTTTCATCCAATAAGAACATAATTATCATCATAAACTATAAAAAATCCTTCATTTTCTTCATAAAAATGGTCATACCGTGTTTTTACGTAACCCGAGACGCCTTGAATGACTTCATAACCAGCAGATGGAGCCTCCATTGCTCTCAATCCAATGCTGCACTTCAATCTTCAGCATCTCCATCCATTTCCATCACCATTTCCTTCATTCTCCTTCCCCGGTTCCTCCTTCAAGATGGCACACATGAACAGCCCATAGGGAAGAGAGAGAGGGAGGAGAGAGAAAGACTAGAATCTGTTCTCTTCATCCACACAACCATTCCTCGTGCGAAGACCGGTGATAGCATTAGCCAAGAGGGAGAAGTCAAGGGCCAATGTCTGTTCCATGGGGTGCTTACAGCCAGGAAATCATCCATCATGAGGAGAGGGCGCAAAAAACGGCCGCCTGCACCATGCCATATCCACGTTCTCTGTCCACATTTTTTTTATAAAAAATGCATGTGTGTGGGGGGGGGGGGGGGGGGGGGGGGGGGGGGGGGGGGGGTTAAAGTCCCCAAAGGGCGCCCCCCCTTTGGTCCTCTCAAATGTCCACCTTTTAAAATCTTGGCCAAATTGTGGCCCCTTCCTCATCTGGACTCTGATTCAAGCTCTGAAAAATCCTAGGCGTCCGGCTTGACATCCCGCATTGACTGGAAACTCCTGACCTCCCGCACAGAAATCGAAAAAATTATCAAAAATCCACAAGTGTCGCTCGGGTGCCTTTTAAAATCCGTCTTTCACTTGGTGCTTAAAATCATCCTAGCTGCAACCGCCGCCTTCGATGTTAAATATTTTTTCCCTAAATTTTGGATTTTTTGGTAAATTTTAGGCACATCCCGGGCTCAAAACTCCGCTCTCAAAGAAGCAAGGAAAAAGATGGTAGAACTGCATAACCACCTTCTTGCAGCTCTCCATGAGCAAGCCATCTTAAGGGAACAGGTAGAGCAACAAAATCGAGAGAAGAAATAGATGAATACATTATGGCGAGAGAAAGAGCAAGTAATCACTACCCTAGCCCAATACCAGGATCAAGGATTGGAGAAAATGAAAGGGAAGGCGGAAGAATGGGCAGATAAGAATGAGGACAGGATTAAAGACTTAGCTTACCGCCTAGCACATTCATAGAGTGAACGCATTATGGTAGAAAGCCAAGCTGAAGTTGTGGAGACAAGGATGCTTAAGTAGTAAAAATCATTCTTGAACACAGTACTAAATGTCACTCAGACAAGAGAGGAAGAGACAATTGATGAACTCAAAAGCAAATTAGAGCTGGCAAGGAGAGCATTTAAACATGGACTCCATGCCAATGCACCCAAGCCTAGCACTAGCTTATGAGTGGAGGAACAAAGAGCTCATTTGATCATAGATGGATTATCCATGCAAGAACTTGAATTGCTAGGGTTTGGGGAGCAAGAGTAGAAAACACAACCTTCCTTGAAGGAGCCAAGAGAGCCAATACATGAAGAGGGGTCTGACTTTGAGTATGACCACATTGAGGAAGAGCAGCCACATGAACCAAGCCCTCCACTAAAAACACAAGCACAAATAGAAGAGCAAGGTGAGAAAACCATAACCCCCAAGAGAATGGTGGAAATAAGGCACAAGTGGAGAGAACAAGTAGAGCTAGCACGAAGAAAACTCCAAGCCACCAAGCCGCAACAATAAGTTCCTAATGTGGCCAATCCGCAAGGAGAGGAGTGTGATCCTGTGAACTGGAACTAGGAACTTGCAATATGGGAGTAGTGGGAGAATTGTAGTTGACCCTTTGAATTCACCTTTACCTTCCCTCGAACACTCGATTAAGTGTTATCTCCAAGGGTAGTGGAGGAAGTGATAAATCTCTCGGCAAGGTTGGGGAAGTGATAGTTAGAGGAGAGAATTAGACACCCCACAAGGTGGCAATGGGAGCCTCCAAACTATTGAGAGGACAAGGTGATGGAGACATTAATGTAAGTATTCCATTCCTTCTATGTCACTTTGGGTTTGGTTCTAGTAGGAGCAAGGTCAAGTTTCTCTTCTTAGGCCATGAGGAGACCAAATACTAGGTATTCAACTATTGATTCACGGTGCTAAAGAAGGGAGAGATAATTTGCTACTTAGGGTTCCCCCTAGAATTTGGAATATCTCAACCCTTCATAGAGAGTGATTCCACTCTTATCGTAGTTTGTTGACTAGATCTTTCCATTTGGGTAATGACCTGGCATTAGAGATAGTTGGTATTGGTGATGTCCAACTGTAGTTTGATTCATGTTGTATGTTTACTCCTCATGATGTACATCATGTACCAGCTCTCATGAAGAGCCTTATCTCTACTACTGGCACTTTGGATGATGCAAGTTATGTAGTTTCTTTTGGTAATTCTTCATGGAAGATTACATTTGGGAATCTCATCATTGCACATTAAGTCCAATACTCTCTACCCCTTGCTTGTATCTAGGTCTATTGAGACCATGTTTGGTAGTGGATGCAGTTCCACATGTGTCCCTTTGGCATCATTGCCTTGGGCATATGTCCTTGAAAGGAACGAAAATGCTTGTTTGTTTGCAGTATCTTTTGTCCCTTGACTACTATAAGTGCTTTGAGTCTTGTGATCATTATTTATATGGTGGGTAGACACGTAATACGCATAAAATTTTTGGTATGACACACATTGGTGAGCCATTGGCTCTCATTCATTTGGATGTATGTGGTCCCATGCCCTGTAAGTCGTTAAGTGGCATGAAGTATTTTGTTATCTTTAGTTATGAATATATGTATAAGGTCTAGGCATATCCTATTAAATAAAAAATTGGAAGTCTTGGCTACATTTCAGCATTGGCTTGCTTTGGTTGAGAACCAATATGGGTATAGGTTGAAATACCTAAGGTCAAATAATGGGGGTGAGTATGTCTCTAAATCCTTTGGGAAGTTTTGTGATGAGAGGGGTATTTATCATTACTTGATCACCTCATATATCCCACCCTAGAATGGCATACCTGAGTGCATGAATAGGACACTTCAGGAGCGAGCTTGTAATATGCTTAGCTAGATAGGCTGACCATAGTATTTTTGGGCTAAGGCAGTTACTAATGTCATATGCTTAATAAATTGGTCCTCCCCATATACTACTCTTGACTATCAGGCTGCAAAGGAGGTATGGTCTGGAAAACATCCCTTGTATGCTCATGTGTGTGTCTTTGCTTGTGAGGCTTTTTGCCATGTACCCAAGGACAAGCATAACAAGCTAGATCCTAAGTTTAGGAAATGCATCTTCTTGTTTATGGAGATGTAAGTGAGATGGGCTATCGCCCATGGGATCCACAAGCCTCAAAGGTTATCCATAGCTATGATGTTGTTTTCCATGAGGAGAAAATGCATAAGCAGCCTAAGCATGTCGTTGAGGTATGTAGGGTGATATTTCAGGAGGAGCCTCTTGTTACTGTATAGCTAGCTAGATAGCTTGCCGCAGTGACAACTGATACTATAGTGGCCCAAGTCCCTAATGCTCCATAGGATGTCCGAGCCCCAAATCCAATCTACTAGATATAGATGATAGCCTACACAGTTTGAGCCCTCTATGGATTATGTTATGGTGACAGATGCTAGTGAGCCTCTTACCTATGATGAGGCCATACACAGAGGTGATAGTCACTCTTGGGAGAGGGCCATGCAATTAGAGTATGACTCATTGTAGCAAAATCAAATGTGAAATTTGGTTCCCTTGCCTAGTGGAAAGTGTGTTTTGCCATGCAAGTGGATGTACAAGTTAAAAACTACCCTTGGACACCCCGAGCCAGCATACAAGGCCAAATTGGTTGCTAAGGGTTTCAATCAGGAGCATGGTGTGGACTTTGATGAAGTCTTTTCTCCTATTGTGAAAATAACTACCCTCTATTTGGTACTATCTTTGGTTGCTCAACTTAACTTATCAAGATGGCTTTTCTTCATGGGGACTTGCATGATGAGATTTACATGGAGCAGCCTAAGGGCTTTGCATAACTTAATAGGAACCACCCAATGTCTAGATTGAGGAAGAGCCTCTATGGCCTTAAGCAGGCACCTAGAAAATGGTACCACAAGCTTTATGCTTTTATGCATTCACATGGATATTCTCATAATGATATGGATCCATATTTATACGTGAAGAAGACTCATGATGGAAGCCTTTTTATTTTGATCCTCCATATGGATGATATGTTGATTGCTAGGAATGCTCATGATGAGCTGGATGCCTTGAAGGGTCAGTTCAATAAGAGCTTTGAGATTAAGGGCATGAGGTAGGCCTCACATATTCTTGGGATGCACATTACATGTGATCACTCTAAGGGGATCCTTTACTTGCCACAGAAGGAGTACATCTAGAAGGTCCTTACAAAATAGCATTTGCAATGGGAGTTATGGCATGTCGTATGGATATATTTGGCCGACAACATTGGGATAATGTTAAGGGTATCATGAGGTACCTAAAGGGCACAATAGCTATGCGCATCTATCATGGTGGCCAGGATATAGGATTCATGGGGTACATTGACTTTAATTATGCAAGACATGCAGATAGTAGAAAGTCCACCTCTAGCTATGTATTCATCTTTGTGAGGTGCTATTTCTTGGATGTCCACCAGGGTGCAGAAATGCATGGCACTATCTACTATAGAGGCCAAGTATGTTGCAGTCACTGAGGCTCGCAAGAAGGCCCTCTGGCTAGGCTCACCTTGGCATTACAGATGAGATCCCTACACTATATTTGGATTCTATGAGTGCTATTTAGTTGGCCAGGAAACTAGTTTTGCATATACGAAGATGAAGCACATTGTGTACATTACCACTTTATTCGAGAGGTCATTGAGAACAAGTCCATTGAGCTTGTTAAGATCTCAACTAACCAAAGTCCTGCAGATTTGCTCACTAAAAGTCTCTTAGTAGAGCACTTTGCCTTTCTTAGGATGTTGATGGGTGTTGGATGAGAGGACATCTTTCCTCATCCTGTTGTTGTACTTATGTACATTTATACTTTGTCACTTTTATGTTGTTCTTTCCAAACTAGGGGCACATTTTTCTTTAAGTGGAAGGTTGTTAGGGATAAAGGCATATGTGCCTAGCCGCCCATGTATTAGTTACATTGATAATACCCGCACCATATATTAGTTACCCACACACATGTACACTACACGTGGCAGGAACCCATCATTGTTACTTTATTCTTTATACTTTTAGTGATATTTGAATAAAGAGAAGGCCAATCACACATTGCGATTGTTGGAGTTCCCACTTCTTGTCTATTTCTCTCTCTTGCTCTTGCTTCTGCTCCATGCTTCCACCTCAGGGCACACTCCCTTCACATATCAATGAGGCTAGCATGCACCACAACCATCATCCACTCATACTCCCTCTTTGACACTAGAGAGTTGTGAGGAATGTCAATACACTAGGGCTAAAAGGTGGAAGAGGAGGCACTAATGGCCTTTGCCTTCAACATAGAAGAGGAAGCCTTTGCAACCTTGGCCTTAGCCTTTGTAGGAGAGATAGAGTTGAAATTTGAATCTAAAGACAATGATGATGATGATGATGACTCATCAAAAGAGTCATTAACCTTTTTCTATACAATCCTTTCAAAGATTCCCCTTCTTGCCGCAATGATAACACTATGCTTTCTTCTTCTACTACTTTTCACTCCTCTTTGAAGTTGTAAAAGCATCCTACTTGTTTCCATATCGAGATGGTATCCTCCCTTGCAAACATAAATAAGCCTCATGCTCAAGCAACATAGAGGTCATGTGCTCAAAACTATTAGGTATTGTGGAGGCGATCAACCGCCAAGACCCATGGACTACTTATAGTTTCAAGTGTTCCAAGCCGAGCACTAATAGCTACCTCTCACATAGCCGACGCACCATCCATTTCTACGAGTGTAGTGAGCTTACCTCCATGCCGGATCAAGTTTTCTCCTCTCCCGAGCACTCCGGTAGCTCCACGATCCAAGTGCAAGCTTCAAGCTCCATCCTCAAGCTCCATGCTCTAAGCTCCATTTCTACGTGCAAGAGAAGAAAATAGAAGAGAAGAAAAGAGAAGAAGAGAGGAGAAGATGGAAAGCTTCTCCACGGTGGTCCCTCACCCTCACACACTCACTCCCTCACACTCTCACACTCCCTCTCTCAAGCACAAGCTCAAGAAAGAAAGAAGAAGAAGAAGAAGAGGAGGAGAGATCCTTTTGGCCACACACAAGAATGAACTTCTCATTCACTTTTCAACTTTATATACAAAACCCTAAATCCCTTTTGGGCAGTCACCCCTTATCCCCTATTTTACATGGTCGGTCATGGCCTAGGCCCTTTTTCCCATTGTCCTCCTATCTTCCTAGCTTCCTTTCTACTGCCCATCTACCTTTACAAGTTGCACAGGTGAGAGCTCGGGGCTCTTAAAATAAATCATGGTGTGCCTTGCACTCTTTTGCAAAAGTATTGACTTGCACTTTTCTTGTGTGCCAGCTTGCACATCCCGAACAAAATTTGAGGATGGCAGAGGAGGATCTTTAACCACATTTACTTCCTTCCTTTTGTGAGGACAATCAGGCTTCATATGCCCTAACTCACCACAAAGAAAGCACCTTCCTTCCTCTTTGTACTTTTGTATCTCAGAGAGCGAGAGATACTTGCGCTTCTTCTTGTTACCCTATGGCTTTGAATATTGGTTATGGGTAAAGGTAGGTCTTCTTCGATTAGTCTTGTCTCTTGGTTGATCATAGAGCTACTCTTGTCTAGCTCTATAAAAACTCATCTCCAACTTTCAAGATGTACCAAGTGTATGCAAACTTTCAGCTATGATGGCAGACTCCATCATGCGAGATAAGGTTTCACGTGGATACACCTTCATGGTTCTGTGTAAATGAGGGAGTAGTCCAGTTTCAAACTTCCTTTTCTTCTCTTCATCGCTGATATCCATGAAAGGAGTAACCTTGAGAAGAGTAGACCAAAACTTGTCCACATAACTAGTGACATTTTCATGCTCTTTCTGGCCAATCCCACTCCTTCTTAACATCATTCTCAAAATTAGGAGGCAAGAACTAAGCATAAAAACTCTTCTTGAAGTTTTCCCAAGTCGTAGGTTTCCTTCCCTCCAAAATGAGAGTCAACCACCAATTGCTAGCGATGTCTTTCAAGTGCATGTCTACATGCCTTAGCTTGGACTTTTCTGAGAAATTACCATCAAAAAAAGAAACTTCAAATTTCCTGACAAAGGCTAATGCCTTAGCAGGATCTCTCTTACCAGAGTAAGAGTCAAACTTTATGTCCTTATCCCCAGACTTGAAAGTCTTAGCCTTCTTAAGCTTGCTCCTCTTATGGTCCCTCTTTGTCCATTTTTGGATTGCACGAGACTTAGAACCAAGAGAGTAGAAACTAGAAGACGATGAGGAGGAGGAGGAACTTGAGTAATCAAGGAAGTAGCTAGGTGGTGAGGAAGATGACTCCCTCCTTATCCGCCTCACTCGAGGTGAGGTCTTTTTACTCTTCTTGACCCGAGAATCCTTCTTCCTTCTAGGAAGCTTCTCAACAATTGGATGCTTTGCATCTTCACCATCAATTGGTGCAATGGTGTTTCCTCCAGCATCACCATCTTTTGGAGTATTCGGTCCTTCATAAGTAGCTTCTTCCCTTGCCCTTAAGATGTCAATCAATTGATGTACTTCAGGAATCTCCAACAAGCTATGATACTCTGTCAATTGAGCCAATAATTTCTCACTTGTAGGTGCTTCATTAGTTGCCATCTTTACCTTCTTCTTGCAAGGATCACCTTTACTTTGAGAAAAGCAAAGAGACCTGCTCTGATACCACTGTTATAGAATCCGAGATACACGCTTGACTTTCTTATATACTTAAAATATATATGGCAAATATTATGTTGGCACAGAGGGAGAATAGATGAGAGAAAAGAAAGATGGCGAGAGAGAGGTAGAGAAATTGGCAACACACTAGGGACTAGAAGATGGGCCAATCCCCCCCCCTTGTGGAGTTATATTATTGACAAGGAGCAAGCTCGTCCATTACATATAAGTCAATTCTTACTTGTAGATCTTGGAAACAAGATCACGGTTCCTTGCATGGTATACAACCGGCTAACACTTGCACAACTTGGAAGTTGGAACCTTTTGATTCTTCTTGAGTCTCCTTCTCTCCTACACAATATGTGTAGGGCTCTCCTCTTGGTGCTTGATTTCAGCAAAGCGTCCGCAACACTTGCACCTTCTCTTCTCCTCTTGGAACTTGATTTCAACAGAGCTTCCGTAGCACTTGATTTCAGTAGGGCTTCCGCAACACTTGCACCTTCTCTTCTCCTCTTTGATACATGCAAAGTGATGCTTCCTTCACCTCCCCCTTACACCCAAGGAGAGCCTCCTCCTTTATAGGCTTTCAAGAGCTGCTCTTCTTGGAGAGAGAGTTGAGTTGATCTCCATGCAAGATGTGGTTGTTCCACTCTATAGCACTAATTTCGAGATATCTCTTTGTGCATTGTTTAGATGAAAAAACGTCCAACACAAAAGTTGTAGATCTCACTATTTCCGATAACCCTCACGGCCCGTTTTTAGAGATCATTTTTCTATTGCGAGATATTTTAAAAATGGGTTTTCCAAAAAAAAAGAGCTTTTTAAACTATACTTTTAACTTGTGGTCCATGCAACTACCTTGAGTCATAGATAAGGAGAGTTTATTAGATTGCCTTGGGCCTCAACCTTAAGATTGAATTCCATACAAAAGTTTGTGTCATTTTAGACCTTAGAAAGAGAAAATCACTTCTCTCCTCACTTCCAAAGGATCACGTCTCTCGTCTTTCTTAGCGAGAGAATTTCCTCTCTCGTTTTTCTTAATGAAAGAAAAAACCTTAAACCTTGACTTGTAGGGGAGAGGATGACCCCAAATGAATGCAATGCTCATTACACACAAGTAAACATTCCGAGGCATCCCTGGATGCACACATAAATACATATACACAATGCTAATGCACTTCCTCTTCTTAGAACTCAATCCATCTTCATTTATGTGTAACTCCTTGGTTCTTGTGTACACTCTTACACTTGGCAGACACTTCTTTCCCCCTTCATAACTTGTAATGCTTGTACCAGATATCCCTGTCATAGTACTTTGATCACCCCATTAAGTGATGCACTAGGAATACTGATCTCTAAATGGTCTCATGGCCATGCTAGATCATCATCAACACTTTAAAAAAAGTGAGCCATTAATTTATTGACATGAAATTATTAAATAGAGAATGTGTAATAAGCAGTCAGTTTAGTGATACCCTACTTAATGCTTGCATCATTTAGGTGTTTCCTCCATCCCTACCTAACAAACATGTCCATGAACACGTGAGAGAGAGAGAGAGAGAGAGAGAGAGAGAGAGAGAGAGAGAGGAGGGGGGGAAGAGAGAGAGCTTTCACATAGATTGAGACATGTACAAATCACATCTTCTTTAATAAATCTAGAATTTTTAACAATAATAAACATATATAACCCTTATAACAATGCCTTCTTTATAGCATATTCTAGACTTACCCTAACTCAAAGCTAGCACCATTAACATCTCATTCTCTCATAGTAGTTGTAACATCCTCAAATGAAATTGTAGAACGAGCTAATATATAATAGTCTTATATTTTTTCATGTTTTAAGATAGATTGTGTGTCTATGTGTGCACACGTGTTTATATTGATGTATGTGTGTGCATAGAGGATTTCTTTTTTTTGGGGGGGGGGGGGGGGGGGGGACTGTATCTATTTTATCAATGTTATATGGTAAGAGTACCACAATAACCTCAAACCTTTGTTTCTAGATTTTACAATTTGAAAACTTTTAGTAGATCATAAGCATGGAAAACACGTTTTGTAACTCAAGTCATCTTTTGTTACATGTTTATTCTCATGCTTAGGCTTAGTAGTATCTCAAATGGCCTAAAAAATCAATAATATGTACCTAATGTACTACAAAGAAGTCCATACACCCAACTCCAAACACATTTTAGCTCAGAATATAGAAAAGTGAGTTTTCCATCTAAAGTATACAATATACCTCATATACTTGCATATGATTCATTCTTTCAATGGGCAAAGAGATAGTTGGCACTTGCACAAAATTTTAATGTAAAATACATACACATATGTGGAATAAGGAATGCATAAGCAAGTCTAGAGGTATATGAGCTTTCACAAAATCTATCTGGATGATGTATGCATAAGTTAAAAGGAACTATACCTAGGACTCTGTGTGTGTGTGTGTGTGTGTGTGTGTGTGTGCGTGCGTGCGTGCGTGCGTGCGTGCGCGCGCGCGCACGTGTGTGTGTGTGTGTGTGTGTGTGTGTGTGTGTGTGTGTGTGTTCAAATGTACAATACAAATAATGTTGTTTTGTCAAACCCTATGTGAGAGTGCACCTAACAAAATATCATTCAAAGTTGAAAAATTCAAAGTCTAGATAAGTCAAACCTTGTAGCGAGTGGGATATACAAGAACTAGGGGTTAGATACCCAATCACACTAACCGGGTACAAAAGATATAAGAGACCCAATTTACAACATCTAGACATAATCAAGAACCAACTCTTCACCTTCTCCTTCATCTTCCATGGCTTCTTCCCTCTGTCTCCCCTCTTTCATATCTTTCTCTCTCTTCTTTTTATTCTCTTCTCTCATCTCAACCTTATTCATTACAGGTGGTATCAAAGTTTCAAGCTTTGATCCTTTTTCCCTTTCCTTTTTCTCTATCTAATTCCCTTTTCAAATCTAAAAACTCTAGTTACTCAGGCAACAAGTACAAGTACAACAAGAGGACTATAGTTAGTGACAACTTTATTGAAGCTAGTAGGAGCTATGGTTGGATCCTCTGACATATCTAGAGGTAAAATGGTTAATTTAGTAGGTCATCACTCTATTCTATGCAACTGTTAGGGATTCCAGGACAAAGTTGGAGGCTTGGGAGTTAGAGGAGGGAAAAAAACCTTAGTTACTTTTTGGTCAGCCCTCTTCTCTTTCTTTCCCTATAAGCTGCCATGACTATCAGGCCTAAGACCCTTCAACATCTTCACTCCCACCACTCTAGGACATCAGCCACCACTTGCACTTGGTCCCTTGACCCTTAGCTTGAGATTGAGCAGTGTTTTGGTGGCTAGTATCAACCCTATGTGACCTCCAAGATATCCCTTGCAATTTTCGGTGCATTTCACACTACTTGGGATTGTCCTCTCCTTGCTTCCCCTCAGCTGAAACCTTCTTGGTCATTGCTCCTCTAGTCCTCAAGATCCCATTTGGACTCCATTCCATTGAGATTGCACCCCTCTTTTCCCTTTTTCTAAACCCCTCCTCTAAGGCATGCAATCCCTAATGTACCCTATTTTGATCAATCATTAAAGCTCAGTTCAAGCTTCCCAACCTCTAACATCTTAGCCCTCATCAGCTCCTTCAACCATTCTTGGTCACACTTACCGACATTGAAGACATGGAGCTCGGCATACAAGGACTTCTTATGGGTAGGCATGAAAGCTCCACTTGAAGCTATCAATTCTTGAAGAGCAAGCTCAGGACCAAGCAAGAGATCCCCCACCATCAGAACAAGCACCAAACTCTTGAAGATTGTACCCATTGGAGTGCCTTGCTTCCCCGAGCTAGCTTAATGGAGAATGTGGACCATGCTTCATCCATCTAATTCAAGCATTGAAGAGGTATGTTAATTCAATCATAATCTCTCATCTTAATCCACTTGCTAAGCTTAGTCCTTTTTTTGGAGAGATAAAGGATGCATACTGCCCACATTGAAGAGTCCTTCATTGAATGCATGTTGCCTGCATTGAATCAATAGCTTATTTACTCCCCATATGCATTCCCATGCATCATCTCAACTCTTCCCAATTGGTTATTGCTAGCCCTAATACTTATGCTATCATGTATGTATTGAATCAATCCCAAGGGAATAATAAGCTATTGTAAAAGGGTAAGTGGCAGCCAGTGAGTCACTAGACTGCCAAGGTAAGCCCACCCAAGCTCATGCTCCATTTGTGTATCTCATGAAAAGACCCAATGTTTATTTTCCAATGCATCTCATGATGGTTGAATAAGTAAAAATTTCTACCATATATACTCTGACTAAGGACAAAGATCGATGGCAAGCCAGGTGGTAAGCCAAAAAGACAGGTGGCCCTCCCTTACCACTTAAGACCCTAAAGGGGTACACAAGCCGGCCTAGGGGGGACTTTGCCCACCTCCTAGTGATTTGGAGCCTGATACTTGTATGTAGGTGCATGTACACTCTATGATCACCCCATTCCTGATGAAAATATCCCCTAATACGACACACTTTCAGTGATCAAGGCACCCATGTATGGCACTTGATCTATATGTAGTCAATGCAAGATGTATGGCACTGAGGCTTCCTTATGCAGAGATGGCAAAGCAAAATGATCCTTAAATGTACTTGGGATCATGTTCTATATACTATGTATGTTTCTTACTATGATGCTTAGGCTCCTCAGTCCATGAGCCACTCATAAAGTGCATGTTTGAATTGGGACAATAGTGTTTTAGCTGCAAGACACTTAGAAATAGTCACAGAAAGCTTGCTACAAGGGCAGGCATATGGATCCAATTGCAAAATTCTTTGATCATTTTTTTTCGCAAAGATTTATAGCTCATCTCAAAGAGGACTTTGTCCCCTTCTATTTGAATAAAAAATCTCCTAGATTGGAGTTTCCTATTAGAAGTTACGCCCATTTTACTGACAATGGATCCTATGGACTACACTCAAATGGCAAGATAGAAAGGCAAAGGGAAAGGCAAGGCAAAGGCAAAGCTTCTCTTAAGCTCTCCCATCATCCATGCATCCAATCTCTCCATGAGATCCCCGTCCCACAATGGCCGAAGAACCTCTCCCACTCTTCCTAAGAGCCTCGATAGGGCTTATCTGGCTTAGCCCCATAATGGACATCATGGTATTAATGGCCAACATGGCAACAATGGGCAACATGGTTATCAAGGAAAACATAGAATATATGGAAAACATGGTATGTATAGGCAACATGGTGTACATGATGGAGAACAAGGTTATCATGGGTAACAAGGCCCAAATGAGCTTCATGACAAGATCATTCTTACCAAGTACAATAGGCAATCACCATCCCCATTAGACTTGGAAGAATGGACCTCCGAATTGGAGTTATACTTCAATATTTACCCACGCACTGATGATCATAAAATTCTCTTTGCCTCTCTCCATCTAGAGGGATTTTTCCATAGATGGTGGCACTATATCAGCTATGAGAATCATTAGTTTGTTGATTGGTAATGAAGGAAATTCGGTATGGAAGCCTCTATACTATGCCAAACTCCCTTCTGCCACAAGGTGAATGAGGTAAGGGCACCACCTAGTCGTGGAAGAGTGGACTAGGACGCTATGCAAGAGGGAGAGGAGCTTGTGAGGGAGAAGAGAGGAAAACTAAGAGAGAGAGAGAGAGAGAGAGAGAGAGAGAGAAAGAGAGAACTACAAAAAATAGATGAATCAATAAAACTTAAGAGGGCACAAGAGATGGAGAACCCTCAAGACATAACCAATATACACAATATGGACACCAATAGCATGGACTTATTACACTGTAAAGCATGCATAAGCTATAGTAAGGAAATGAACTGCATAAGCTCATGAGAGAGAATGGGGAAGGCTCAATAGGGCTGAAGAAGGCCTCTTGGCTCTCTCTTGTAAATTACAAAGGAGAATGGCTCTTTATATAGGCCTTGAGAGTGGAGGAGGTTAAGATAGAATAGAAATTAACATCACCAAGGCTGCATTAAGGCGGTTCCACCAATGTGGAAGCTCCATCTAGATATTTTGTTGACCAATTTTGTACTTAATCAAGTTCTATCATAGGTGAGTTTTCTCCATTCTCCCCCCCATAGCTTGAGTCCAAGATCTCTCCTATAAAAAAATATAGAGAATGTTCATAAAATAAGATCATATCTAGCAATAATGGAGAGAGAGTAGTGAGAATTCATACATTACTACTACAATTAAGGATGATTTGAGAGTGATTTAGGAGGGTAATTCTAATGGTTTATTAGCTTGAGAGAGAGGAGAAGAGAGGAGAAAGGGTTGAGAGTCTAATGAATGATGTTTTATGGAAGTGTTAAGTGTGGGTGTGTATAAAATTGGAAGGTGGTCTCCACCGCAGTTGGAAAAAGTTGGCGTCCACCATTTTGGCCATATCTCCCAACTCATAGCTCCAAAAAATTATAAAAAAATACCAACTGAAACTTCAGCTCATACACTACAACTTTTATGTTGAAAAGTTTTTTTGGATTGGAGTGGAAGTATTTTTAAAAAATCTTACAAAATCATGTGCCTTATTTTTCTTCCACTAATGCTTCCAAGAAGGGTCCCATTTGTTTGAATTATCATAAGGCTCCAAAGCCATGACATTATGAGCCTCACATGCCCTTTGGATGGCTCCAAATCCATTTCATATCTTTTCTTTTCACATTACACATTTTCCCTTCACCTTCCTCCATTGATATTTAGTCTTCACCCCCCCCCTTGGTAAACCAGTCCATGAAATATTTCCATCTAGTGATTTTTTGGATTTCCCAAGAGCTTGTTCCCACCCTCTTCTTTATTTCAAACCTCTAAACGTACAAAAAATCAACAAAGTGTTAGACAAATATTTTTTTGTGATTTTCTCGGATCAATTGGGAAGACTTTAAGATGCATATGGTTCAAAAGTTTGTTTTATCTCTAGTAGAAAAATAGTGGATTTCAAGACAATAGTATTAGCTTCACCAACGTAATCTCACAGTGTAGGAGTATACAAATCAATATATGAACTCGACCATGTACGTTGAAAGTGTTAGTGATGATGTCAAATTGCACAAGTACATCTATGGGTTAGAGTCTAGCTTATCGACTAATGTAATAGCTCAAAAGCCTTTCAATTTATTCTATGAAATTGAAATGGCTAAAAGATATGCAAGAAAGTATCTTAAAAATGAGAATTTTTAGAAAGGTTATGGATAGCCCACGCCCCATTGAGGTTAGTCCCATATGGAGATCTTTTGAGAGGCAACCCCATGCCTAGTAGCAACCCCAAAATACCTACTTACCTCCCGTTCCATGTTGAAAGAAAACAAGGCACTTTTGAAATAGCACTTGTCTCTAATGGTGAGAGTAAATATGCTAAAATAAGACCCCAAAACTATATCAGCTTCAAATGGTCAAAGTGATCAAAATTTTATCCCCCCAGATGTTGTGAAGGAGAGAAAAGAAAAAGGTCTATATTTTAAATGTGGTGATAAGTACATTGCAAACCATGCTTCAAAATGCCCCTAAAAGACAACAAAGGTCAAAGTTCATAACATGTATATAATGGAATATTGGAACAATGATGAGGAGAAATTGCATGTTGAAAATGAGGAGTATGCCGAGGATTTTGACCAAGAGCAATTCTATAATCCAAAGGATGGGTTTCCCTTTGACCCAAGTGGTTTTCCATCTCATACCCTTGATTTGATTACACCTACTACACCCCACCCACCCAGCTACCACTTCCCTTTGCTCCATCTACATGGATGCATGGATTGGCTTTAGAAGCCCCATCACTCTACACATTCAAGGTAGTATTAATGAGAAGCATGTAATTATCCTTGTGGATAGTGGTAGTACACACAGTTTTGTCAATAAATCATCCATTGATCGGTTGAGATGCACCCCCATGGAATTTCATCACTCCCTAAATATTCAAGTAGCAAATGGTGAAGAAGAAATTAGCACATATATATGCTCCAAGGTTCCTCTATGCTTGGCTGAAAATTATATGGCATCAAATTTATCTAATTGCATTAGACATGGGCGGTGTTGTCTTGGATTGTGACTGGCTGAAACCTTTGGGTAAAATTGCTATGGACTTCTCTTAGCTCTACATAGAGTTTATGATGCATGGACAACTCATCCACTTAGAGAGAGTTCATGATAAAATTAATTTTTAGTTAATTACAACAAAGCTAACCAAAAGAGAGTTTAAGAAATGCTCACATATCTTTGTCTTGCACTTGAATATGGAGAATTCAGATCAGCCCTCCAAAATCTACTAAGAATTCGACCTTGAAAGCCTTACTAGAGGAATATAATGATTTATTTCAAATGCCTACAACCCTTTTCTCTAAGAGGAAAGTGGATCACCCACTTGATCTAGAGTCCCCCAAGCCAATGAACAAGCCACCTTATAGACTCTCCAAGTGTGAATGTGAAGAAGTTGCAAAGCAAGTCTATGAGTTACTTGAGATGGGGTTTATTGAATTGGGTTCCTCACCTTATGCATCTCTAGTCATGCTAGTAAAAAAGAAATATCACTCTTTCCACATATGCATTGACTACAGGGACTTAAATAAGATCACAGTCAAGAACCAGTATCCTATCCCATGGATTGATGACTTATTGAATGAGTTGAATGGAGCACGGTATTTCACTAAGATTGATTTGTGCTTTGGCTATCATCAGATATATACGAGGGAGAGTGATGAGATCAAAACAGCTTTCAGGATTGATCATGGGCTTTATCATTTTTTAATGATACATTTTAGATTTACTAATGCCCCCAGAACAGTTGGCACATGTCAACAGATGGGTGTTTAATGTCTTGAGAGAGCATATGCTATTTGTTAAGGAAAGTAAGTGTATCTTCATGTAGACATCAGTAGAGTACTTGAGACACATTGTTAATGAAAATGGCATACAGATTGATCCAAAAAAGGTACAATGTGTTAAGGACTAGCCCACACCATCCAACACTGCTACAGTTTCTTTGGCCTCTCTTCATTTTATAGATGCTTTATCAAGCATTATGCCACCATTGCAGCCCCTTTGACTCATCAATTAAAGAAGCAATCATTCTTTTGGGATGTATTGTTGATCACAACTTTAACTAGTTGAAGAAAATGCTTACTTCAATCCCCATCCTCATATGCCCCGACTTCTCAAAAGAGTTTACCATTCAGTGCAATGCTAATGGCTAAGGTATTGGTGTTGTATTGTTAGAAGAGCATGGCATGATTACTTTTGAGAGCTATAAGCTTGATAAAAACGAGATGCAAATGAATGTTTATGACCAGGAGATGTTCATTCTCCATGCTATTAAGAAATGGTATCGTTACCTATATGGCAATCTATTTAGAGTGAAGAGCGACCATCGAGTCCTCCAATACTTCCTAACTCATTCTACTTTGGCTCCTAAGTAGAGAATGTCAAGATTGTGGGAGAGAAGGAAGGAGTCTCACTTGTAGCTTTCTTGCTTGCACAATGGGGGAATACACACAAAGGTGGAGGCTGAAAACAGTTTTCCTCTTCTTAGTTGTGTAAGCCAAAAGAACTCTAGTACATAGAAATAGAAGAACCCTATATATGGGTCTCAAACCAAACTCAACTAACTAAGGTGGCATACTAACTGAGCCATGAACTAGAGTAGATAAGGATAGCTGTCATCTAGCTATTATTCATGGGCGGTGTACCAACCGCATCTGCAAACTAACAAGTCGGTGACATAAATGCGCAACGGTCACCCTGGCATATCACGAGTGGAGCTCGATATCTCAACACTCCCCCTCGAGCTCAATCCCAATTCCTGCACACCAAGCAGGTCTCTGAACTTGCGCAGCTTCTCTGCGCCCAATGCCTTCGTAAATATGTCAGCTACCTGATCCTCTGTGCTGACATAAACTAGATCAATAAGACCTAGTAAAACCCTCTCCCGCACATAGTGATAATGCACCTCAATGTGCTTTGTTCTAGCATGATAGACTGGGTTATTTGCCAAGTGTATACTACTCATGTTGTCACAATAAATGACAACTAGCCCATCTGTAGGCTGATGCATATCATAAAGTAGCTTATGCAACCAAGCTACCTCACATTTTGCCATTGTTGCACCCCTGTACTCAGCCTCTGTACTCGACAAGGCAACTGTAGGCTGTTTCTTGCTGCTCCAAGTGACTGCAGCACTCCCAAAAGAGAACACATATCCACTAGTAGACCGCCTATCATAAATACTACCAACTCAATCAGCATCAGTGTATCCATGCAACTGTATCTGAACCCCAGTCTCATAAAATAGTCCATACTGCAATGTGGACTTCACATACCTGAGTATGCGTCTAGCCGCATCTAAATGCGGTTTCCTTGGAGCTTGCATAAACTGACTTACCAATCCAACAGAATAGCTCAAATCTGGCGTGGTAATAGTCATATAAATCAAACTTCCTACTATGCGTCTGTACATAGTAGGGTCTTCCAGAAGCTCACATGTATCTGCGCTCAGCTTCACATTCTGCTCCAAAGGAACTGAAATAGGCTTACAGCCTGTCATCCCATATTTGGACAGCATGTCCAATCCATACTGCCTCTGTAAGAGCCATATCCCACTTGGTGATTTAATCACCTCAATGCCCAAGAAATAACGCAGCTCTCCCAAATCCTTCATCTCAAACTTCTACTTCAATAGCATTTTCACATAAAGGATATCTTCATCACTGTCACTTGTGATAATCAAATCATCAATATAAATGACAAGCATCATAATACATTTCTCTATTTTTCTCACATAAAGTGAGAATTCTGCCTTGGAAATCTGAAAGCCAATAGTGACAAGATACTGTCCTATCTTGTCAGACCATGCTCTAGGTGCTTGCTTCAAGCCATACAATGCTTTCTTCAACCTGCAAACAAACTCAGGATGAACAGCATGCACATAACCTGGTGGCTGCTCCATATATACATCTTCTTACAAGTCACCATGCAAGAATGCATTCTTTACATCCATCTGATGTAAAGACCATTCCTTTGATGCAGCCATAGCAATGACTGCTCTTACAGTTGCCATCCTTGCAACCGGACTAAATGTTTCTTCATAATCAATGCCATATGTTTGTGCATATCCCTTGACTACTAATTTGCCTTGTATATGTTCATAGAACCATCTATATTGTGCTTCACCTTATAAACCCACTTACAGCAAATTACAGTCTTACCTTTAGGCAAAGGTACCAATTCCCATATAGCATTTGCTTCCAAGGCATCCATTTCTTCATCCATGGCTTTCTCCCATTTTTCTTTTCCCATGGCTTGCTCAAAAGAAGTGGGTTTTGGTTCATGTATCACTTTGACCATATATGCATAGTGAATGGCTGTAAATCCATCATATTTCAACCTATCCACAGGATACCTAGCTCTGGTAGACCTACGCAAAGTAGATTCACTCTCAAGTGCTCTCAAAACATCCCTAGTCTTTCTTACTCCATGCATAACAATAGAAGGAATACCCAACTCATCATCAATGCTCTGTTCTGAGCCACTGGATTCACCATCCACATAAGAGTGACCTGCATTCACATCAAACATGGGCTGATCTACCTTCTCTTTTCCTTTTCCTGATACCTGCATACAACTATCTGCATTGCTTTGAGAAGATTCTCTTGATCTCAATATGCCTGTCCATGGCGAAGAATGTGAACCACTGCTAGAGGACGCTCCAGGTCCACTAATATTTTGTGACTGCTGCTGTGAATTCTATGCAGCATTACCATTTTGTGCATCTATATCATCAATCACATTTACTGGTTTATACCAGCTACTCATCTCATCAAAAACAACATCTCTGCTCACTGTAAACTTACGAGTAGAAGGGTTATAGCATCTATACCCTTTCTTCTGCAGAGAGTAACCAATAAAGATGCACTTCTCAACTTTTGGATCCAACTTGGATCTCAACTTATCTGGCACATGAACATAGGCAATGCAACTAAAAATCTTCAAACGAGAAATATCTGGTTTCCTACCAGTATACCTCTCCTCTGGAGTCATCCCATGTATTGCTGCAGTGGGAGTCATGTTCATTATGTAGACTGCTGTAGCAACTGCCTCAGCCCAATAAAAATCTGGCAGGTCTTTTTCATTGAGCATGGCACGAGATACCTCTCCAATATACCTGTTTTTCCTTTCTACAATTCCATTTTGTTGTGGGGTATGACTGCATGAATATTGCTGCTTTATGCCATGCTCCTGCAGGAACCTTGCAAACTCATTTGAGAGGTACTCTCCCCCTCCATCTGACCTTAGACATTTTATTTGCAGGTCTGTTTCTTTTTCAACCATAGCTTTAAGAGTTTTGAAATGCCCAAAAACTTCACTTTTCTTTTTCATAAAATACACCCAAAACTTTCTGCTATAGTCATCAATAAAAGTGACAAGATAATGACAGCCTCCAAGAGATGCAGCTTTAGTAGTCCACACATCAGAGTGGATTAATTCCAATGGCTTCTTACTCTCTTGAACATGTCTAGGAAATGGTTTCCTTGCCTGTTTTCCAAACTGACAAGCTTCACATACCTTATGCATTTCTACAACCTTGAATTTAGGCAATCCTGCAACAATATTTTGGGCCTGCATTGATTTAAGTCGCTGTACATTAACATGACCAATGCGTTTATGCCAGATGTCAATATCTGCAACTACACCGGTCCCATGTGCAAACATTGATGCACTCAATTCAGACATGTCTGCATCCAACGTAAACATTCTGCCCTTCTTCTTTCATTTTGCTATCAAGCGACCTTTATTTTTCATATCCTCAACAAAGCATCCATGAGGATTAAATCTGACATGCAAGCCCTGCTTAACCATTTGACCAACAGAAACCAGATTCTTGGTGATATTCGAGACATGAAATACATTTGACATGTATTTATTTTTCCCATCCTGCATAGACAAATGCATTTTTCAAATCTGCACAATAGAATGTGCAATATCATCACCAGTCTCCACAAACCCTGGTTTTTCCATTTTTCTTGCATCCTGCATCCATTCTGCATGACCTGTCATGTGGTTTGATGCACCTGAGTCAACATACCACACTTCGTTGCTTTCTTCTACACTTGTCACAGAATTATTCATGTGCTACACCGTAAACAAATGCTCATTTCTTTCATCACCTTGTCTACTAGAAGATGCATAATTTTCTTATTACAATTTTCCATTCATGATATCATTCTACTTTTTATAGCAGTCTTTAACCATATGACCCATTTTACCACAGTAGTAGCATTCAATATTGTTGTTTGCATTTTGGCCTCTTTGCCATCCACCACGACCTCTTTGGCTCCCCCTGCCTCTAGAGTTACCACGTCCTCCTCCATAGGACTGGTTTTCTTGAGTCTACTGCATATTCTGATTTCTACCATGGCCTCCAGATCGGCCTCCTCTACCTCTGCCTCTACCTCTTCCAGCATTTAAGTAGAAGACAGTTTCTTTTGAAGTTCCTCCTGAAGAAGATGCACCACCATTTCTCTGCTCCTCAGAAATTAAAAGAGCAATCAACTCCTCAAAATCAGGAAATCTTTCACGAACTGAAATGGATGTCCGAAACTGTGCATAATCCTTTTCTAGACTATTCAAGGTCATAGAAACTAAATCATCATCTTCCACTGGCGATCCAATGGAAGCAAGTGCATCTGTAATCTTCTTCACCTTCATGTGGTAGTCATTGATGCTCATACTTTCTCTTTGCACATTATGCAACTCTTGCTTGAGCTGCATTTTCCTGGCTTGTGTATTTGTGCTATACATTTTTGACAAAGTATCCCATGCCTCCTTTGGCGTACTTGCATCCTGAATATGCACAATCATAAAGTCTGAAATACTGATAGATAGCCAGTACATAACTTTCCTGGCTCTCTCATGCCATGCTTTAAATGCCTGCATTTGCTGTTGATTGGGAACATCAAGAAGGATTGGTTCTTCTTCATTTCCTGCAACAAATTTCCAATATCCTTTTCCCATAAGGAAATTCGTCATTCTAAACTTCCATGCTTGGAAGTTGTTCTTGTCAAGCTTTTTAGTTACAATCTGTGAAAGAGAATCAGACGCCATTACAGAACACTGCAAAAAATTCTGTCACTGCAAAAAACACAGCTTCACCCTTACAAGGGCGAATCTGCAAAACTGGCGAAAGTGGTATTTGACCACACAGTCACTTCCTAGTGACGATTTTGCATAAACAGGAAACAAGGATGATTCTGTAACTCCCAATGTCTCTGCACACAAGCATACGATGCAATTTCTGTGGCAACTTTTCACCGACCTGTAGAACAGTGGTCACACAGCATAAAACATGGCCTTTTTCTGAGTGCGTGCAGAAAACTTCCGCCTCCAAAACAGGCCCCGAAATGGCCTCAAATAAAAAAAAACAGGGATACTAAGGGCTAAAGCCTTTTCCTGCAACATATACTGCCCTCTTGCCACACCGCGAAGGGCGTCTCAATCTGAGACAATGCACTCCTGCATTTTTCGGCTGTGCTACCTGTAGAGACTTGCTCCCAAAACAGAAAAATGAAAGCAACACTGGTCCTCTTACCAGAACACCGCGAGCTTGGCTTGCTTTCTTGAGCTCCTTACCACGAACAAGGCTCTGATACCATGTTAAGATTGTGGGAGAGAAGGAAGGAGTCTCACTTGTAGCTTTCTTACTTGCACAATGGGGGAATACACACAAAGGTGGAGGCTGAAAACAGTTTTCCTCTTCTTAGTTGTGTAAGCCAAAAGAACTCTAGTACATAGAAATAGAAGAACCCTATATATGGGTCTCAAACCAAACTCAACTAACTAAGGTGGCATACTAACTGAGCCACGAACTAGAGTAGATAAGGATAGCTGTCACCTAGCTATTATTCATGGGTGATGTACCAACCGCATCTACAAACTGACAAGTAGGTGACATAAATGCACAACGGTCACCCTGGCATATCACGAGTGGAGCTCGATATCTCAACAGAGAAGATGGGTGGAAACTTTCCAAAAGTATGATTTTGATATCTCTCACACTAGGGGCAAAGATAATATAGCGCTAATTCACTATCACAGATGTGGGCATGTAGAGTTTCTCCCATTTCAAAGTTACATAGTGATTGGATTAGGGAGCTTTAGGAGGCCTATTTGTTGAATGAGGACTTCACCCACATATTTCAAAAATTATAGCATGGAGTAATGGATAAAAACTCCCAATATCAGCTTAAAAATGGTATTATCTGGTCCCATGGCAAGATTTTCATCCCCCACACTTCTCCCTTCACACAAAAGATCATGAAAGAGATGCATTCTTGCCCCACTACTGGTCATTTGGGTATTTTCAAAACATATGATAGGATTGCCAAGAGCTTTCATTGAAAGGTTATATGGAGGGATATCAAGGATTCTGTGGCCAGTTATGTTCTATGCCAATAGAACAAGGACAATACGCTTAGATCTCCTGGTCTCTTGTAGCCTCTACATATTCTTGAAGGGAAATGGACACATATCACTATAGATTTCATTATTGGCCTCCCAATCACCAAGAAAGGATGGAACAATATATATGTGGTAGTTGATTGTCTCACTAAGGCTGTCCACTTTATCCCAACTAAGACCTAGTACACTACATCTCAGGTAGCCACTCAATTTATGAAGCATGTAATTAAGTTACATGGGTTACCACAAGTCATAGTGCATAATTGAGATGCCAAGTTTACGAGCAACTTTTGGCATGCAATTTTTTATATCTATGGACACCAAACTTACTTCATCCACCACATACCACCCACAGATTGATGGTCGATCAAAAGGGTAAATAAATGGCTTGGGACCTACCTATAGTGCTTTTGCCATGATATACAACACAATTGGGATATGTGGCTCCACTTGGCTAAATTTGCATATACAACAATTCCACCCACTCTAGCATTGGGGTTTCTCCTTTTGAGGTATTATATCGATATAATGTTTCCCTCCCTACAATCTTGTTCAATGATAAGATCAACCACCAGAGTAAAAAGGAGTTACAGCACATGCAAGCCCTACTTCAACATTGCAAAGTGAATGTTCAAAAGGCACAAGATCACACGAAGCTTTATGATGATGAGAAAAGAAAGCATTTGAAATTCCAAGAGGAAGAGCTAGTCCTCTTGAAAGTGCTTAAGTCCTGTTACTCCACTCTCAAGGAGAGCTAGTCCTTGAGAGAGCTGGTGACTTAGCTTACCAATTAGAGCTTCCCCCCACCACTAAGATTCACAATGTGTTTCGTGTCAACCAACTGAAGCCTTTCATTGGCATCTCAATGGACTGTGGAAGAGCTACCACCCATAGACGAAGAAGGCATCATTCAGTAGATCCTTGAGGCAATCATTGGGTAGCAAGATAAACACTTGAGATCTCGATCCATCAAGGAATACCTCATTAAATGGTGAGGTCTATCCCTAAAAGAAGCCTCTTAGCACCCAGCCACCATCGTGGAAGAGTTTCCTCACCTACAAGCGGCCCAAGGGGCTAAAGACTAGCTGGATATGCCTTGTTTTGACCCCACACTACCTGAAGACTCCACACTATTTTAGAATAGTTTTGTACTTGCATCAATTACAACCATATGCTTCGTACATGAGCTGAACGTACTCGTCACATAAGCTCCATTTGGACATGCAACATGCCCCATTTAGAGTAGCCCATCAAAAGTTATGACAAATTTACCTCAACAAGCCTCGATGGATAACATGATGTCCATAGTCTTCACCCAATCTTTTCAGTATAATGCAAATCAAAGTAGTACTCTGCATTCCTCACTCCTTATACACTCTGTCAAGTCCCTTTAGTTGTCTTCTATTTTTTAGGGTAAAAACTTTCAAGGTAGGGATAGAATGTAACGAGCGAGATACATGAGAACTAGGGGTTAGATAGCCAGTCACACTGACCAGGGTATAAAAGATGTAAGAGACCCAATTTAGGGCATCTAGACATAATCAAGAACTAACTCTTCATCTTCTCTTTCAGCTTCTATGGCTTTCTCCTCCCTCCTCCCCTTTCCAATCTTTCTCTCCTCTTTTAGTATTTCTCTCTATTTTTATTCCTCTTTCTCTCTCTTCTACTCGTTCTTCTCTCTTATCTCAGTCTCATTCATTACAAACATCAAGCTTCATAATAGATGCTCATAACCAATTTCAAATTTATGATTTATCATGGGGTGAGTCAAAATGAATTGCTCTTCAAAAACATTATCCTTAGAATAAATGTCTACTTTATTGTGCATGTGTGTGTGTGTGTGTGTGTGTGTGTGTGTGTGTTTTAATAGACTCCCAAAATTTACCTTAGCCATACACAATATACATAATCAAAATGTTAGATAGTTTGAGACAATGTCAATACTTTAGGAAAACGAAGTTTTAAGATTCTCTTACCATTTGAAAATTGGTGAGCATGGTGAGCCCAATTGAAGCTTTTGTTAAAAACCTCTAGTGTCACATATTGTTTGAAAGCTCTTGAAGAGTAGGAATATATGCACAAATTTGAACACACAATGCTTGAATAGGAATTATATATGTATTCCCATCCCTCCCTTTGCCTCATCTCTTCATGCTTGCATAGATGTACAAACACACATGTAGAAAAGTCATGTGTAAGAATAAAAGATAACAAATAAATTTTTAAAATGTGATATTATATTCCATGTAATCCAAATCTTAATTGTGTAGTGAATCAAAAGAACACTTACTTTATGGAGTCACAAAAAGACCCTCAAGGTTGTTACCATAAGATGTACACCATGTGCATGTTCAGGCGGTGCTTATGCCTAGCTACCACCCCAATTACAATGATTTGAGACAGGGTCAACTCATGGGCCACCTAAAGATCACAAAGAAGCACCACCAAGGCCCTACCCCACAAAGGAATCATTTAGAGAAAAACCAATTAGCTTTGTCATAGTCACAATGAGGGCGCTACTTGAACTTTATGCCATGTGATCTTCCAACATGTCAATTGCCCATTGCCAAGGTTGTTTTGCTAGTTGGCTAGTCATCAGAACCACCACCCATAGCCTTGGCACCATGTGTCACCTTAGGTGTGCCTCTAAGCGAGATTCATCAGGGCCTCCAAGCTCATCGGCCAGGGCATTGTGGGGAACTCCAAACATAGCGACTTCATCACCATGACCTTTGCTAGGAGCTCCATCCATGCCACCTCGAAGTGTAGTGAGTAGATTGGGACAAGGCAATATGATTGTTGATGTCATTAGATAGATCTTTTGCCTCCATTCATGCCGCCTCCACCTGGTAGTGAGTAGATTGGGACATGGCAATATAATTGTTGATGTCATTAGGTATATATTTTGCCTCACCCGAGACCCACGTGTGATTTATCCCGAGGTCTACCGCGTGCAATGCCTTCTCCCCCTCCATCGCCTAATAGCTACCCGAGTTAGCTACGATAGTGCTTAAAGGTCACATACGAGACATCACACGAAGGCCGCGGCCCGCCAGGCATCCCGGTTTAGCTCACTTTTGACATTGATATGATACGATCGATTATTGTTGAAATTGAGATTGGTATAATCATTGATTATGTAACCCAGGCAAGCCCTCAGGCCCGTCACGAAGGAGCAGCTTGCCGACCATCCCCTGCAGGGAGCCCCCGCAGGTTGATGCCATCGCCCTCGTCGCTCTCACCTGCCCAAGCAGCTCCCCCTCCTGCTACTCGTCCACTGCCTTCGAATTCAAAATAGTGAGTTTTCTTTAACATGATCTGTCTGGCGGTGGAGCTGGCATTCAGTTGAGTAGAGATATATATATATATATATATATATATATATAAGTAGAGGCTAAGATCCATCAATTATAAGAGTATAGAGAGTATAGATTTAGATCTCTAGAGATGCCTTTGCAGAGAATATGGCTCACTCGCTAAGATACCTAAGCTTTCTCACTCTATGTACACATAGGGTATAAGAAGATATCTGATATCTAGGACTTTGGCCAACTGACATGTCTCGCTCACATATAGACAAGTAGAGGCTAAGGGGGTCCTAAATGATAAAGAAGAGGAATGAATCGTGCAAATATGTAGAGGAAGATACCTGAATGGCCAACCTCATACATCTGTAGAAATGCCCACCCACTAAGATGTCTTGGAGAGAGAGAGGCAAAGTCCTCTTGGCTTGTATTTGCCACTTTAATAACTAAAATTTGTGGAGCAGCTAAGGTTTTTAACCTTCTTGTTTCGATTTTACAGGCTTTTCTGATATGAGGCAAAAGAGAGCTGAACCGATGAAAATTCTTGAATTATTGTTTAAAATCATTCGATTTGAGAAAATTCCTCAACCAGGAGATCAAATGCTAAGGCCTTCCCTGCGAGGGGGCAGGCCATGTAAGACTTGATAGCACTCTGGCTTTCATTGCGCCTTTCCTTCTCATATTTTGTTCAGCCATAGTGCTTGCCAGTTCTTCTACATCGAAGTGGGGATTACGCAGAGAAACAGAATACTAACAATGCTCTCGAGAGACACAATCTGGCAAAGATCTGGTTCTGCTTCTTTCTCTGCTCATTTGGGTTCATTTCTATAATGCAGCCAGTTGCTGTACATTGATGGGGCTGATGTACTGGCTTCCCTGCCAGAACTCATTGGCAATGACTTCATAGCCAGCTTGAGTGGGGTGGTAGGGATCCCAGAAGAAGAACCTGGATCTGTCAGGGCACACCGGCGTGTATGAGCGGCATGGAATGACTCCTCGGTCGAGACCGAACGCGCCGCAGCATGCCTTTGCCACGTTCTCAAAGCCTGCACAACACACACCCCCTACCATTATCACAAAACAGCAGACTTGTGAATAACACAATACAGTAGTAGTACTCCTTCACCATCAGTGTTCATGAACATTATCAAATGTAGGCAGCCTGGGTGGTTTTAGTCACATGTTGTATGTGTAAGCCCAATGGGGTTTTGAATAATTGAAACACAAACTGATCCTTGCAGCACACAGAAGTCCCTATTAACCCCATCAGCGTGGATAAATTATGTAAGGGCCTACCAGATGTGAATCGTACACCATCAGACACCATCATATCATATCTTATACTATTTTAGGGACCGTCAAATTTGAGTGGCCACTAGGCCTTACATGTATGTATGAAAGATTTCCCGTTACTTTTAGCATAATTGAAGTATAAGAGGATGCCTCTACAATATGTCTACTTGAAAACCGAGTTTCACAGTCAGGACTCAGAACATGAAAAGATGCTAAAAAGAATCTTACCAAATCTAGCCAGTGCCACTTGTATGTACAAAGATATACTGCATGGACACACTTTTGAGAGAGAGAGAGAGAGAGAGAGAAAGAATCTATAGATAACTTTGCTATAAGTATGGAATGCCACGCTTCCTAAATGTTATTTGCATTGCAAACACAAGGGTTTTCCATAACAGAAGCACATTTGAACTAAATAGACACCAGAAGCAACACAACTAAGTATTATCATTGGATTTTCCTATTGCATATAAAGCATAAGAAGGAAGCTGTTGCATATTAAGCAATTAACACTGCTGACAAACATGAGTGGTTATTACCGTATGCTTGAGGGTTGTTAACAATGCGGAGGGTAATGCCATATGCATCAGCATATAAGAAGTGGGCATCAGGAAGATTGGCATTGAGCTGCTCCAGCAAGCCTTTCAAAAGGATATTGTAGGATGCAGCACGGGCATTCGCAATGGGTGCACAGCTCCCATTCGTCTCAAGCCTCAGGGACCTTAAATATGGGCTGCACCCTACCAAAGGTATATTCACCACGACAACCTTCCTAGCCCCTGCATCATACAATCTCTACACCAAAAACACTTACTCAGTCCACTTAATCACATTGAGCAAAGAAAAAAGGAACATCAATGATGCAATGATGATGACTCAGATACAACCCAGCCACACCTACACTTGAGATCCCTTAATCTTCATACCTTACTGAATTAGATTCCATGTGATGTAAAACTCTGAATAAATGATGATGGTTCAGATGCAACCCAACCAAGAGCAAATGTGATATGTGGGTGGACTGTCAATAGTTGGGTATAAAGATCTCAAACGCCCTAACACAATGGCACTAATAGTCTCCCACAACCAGCATGGCACTTTGTCATGGCAATGACTTTGCCCAAAGCTCTTAGTTAATAACCATAAACTCTTAATGTTGCAACCATTTTCTTACCATCAGTTGTGATCTAATTGCTGAAAGCATGTTCTGGCTGAAGGTCTCCCATGGCAAGAACTTGTCTTTTGTTAAAGGGAGAAAAGAAAGGTAATTGCTAAGCAAATCATTGGCTCCAATTGTCACCGAAAATATGGCCTTGGCCAAAAGCTCTTGGGCCTTCTCATCTCCTAGCATTCGTTTCAACTCAGGCACTGTTCTTTGCTCAAAAGATCCTAACTGGGCATCCATTGGTATCCTTTGAACCTGCAAACAATCAAACCTATATGTATATACATATTTTAAGGGAAGCAGAAATATGCAAAATACTCCTGAGAGACCACGTGATAGGTTAGAGTGTCAAAGAAACACTTGGATATGCAGTGTGCCAAAATAGGTTTCAATATGATGTTTCTCTCTCAGTAAAAGACCAGCATTTTACTTACAAAAAGCCTTCCTGTGTCATTGAGGATACCAGCACCTCCAGACGCATAATTTACGCCATTGAGAATGGCTAGGCTGCTAGATGTGGGAGCTAGGAAAGGGGGTGTAAAGGACTTGGAACCCAGTTTGAGGCCTGGACGAATGACAATGGATAACAGAATCAGACCAGTGGACACACTCAAAAAATCTTTGGTACGATATCAAAGATAAAACTGTTTGTTAACGGTTGAACAATCTCATGTTGCGACAGCAAACAATGCATTCTTCTCTCTGCCATTGAAACATGGCTGGCCCTCAAGAAATGAAACAAGGGCAGAAGTACTCGGCATGGTTGTATCGGACAATATACAGATTTAACGACGTAGCAGGCACTGAGCAGTGCTGGGCATAAAATATGTAGTATGTAAAGTTAAGGAGGCAAAATTTGTACTGGGTTCATACTAGGGTTAAACCATAGCTGAAACACACAAGGGGAGGCACTGGTGGTGGGGAAGTTAAGCAGTGAGAGATTATCACAAATGAAACATATAAACAGATTATTACAGATAATGCGTATATACAATAGCATTGTACCATAGCTGAAACACCAAAAGGAGATGCCGAACTTGGGAAGTAAAGCAGTAAGAGACTATCACAAACATTGACTAAATAGATTGATGATGAGGTGCTAGGAGATAGCAACAAGCTAGAATGTAGCAGAAAGTATGCAAAGTGAGCTTGCTGAGAGGGTGTACCTAAAATGTCTGGGATGGTAAGGCCATTTGAGAAATCATCACAATGCAAGCAGTAAAGCACTAAGAGACAATCACAAACATTGCCTACACACATCGACGATGAGGTGCTAGTGGAAAGCAAGCAATGAGAATGTAGCAGAAATCGTGCCCATGAAGTTTGATGAAGAGGATGTAGAGAGCATCAAGAAAATTGCCTCTATACTGATGGTGAGGTGCTTATAGCAAGTAGTAAGAGTATAGCACAAATCGTGCATACAGTAAGAATCTAGCATAAATCATGCATTTAGAGCTTGATGAAGAGGACATGCCTAGAATGTCAGGGATGGTGAGGCCGTTGGAGAACCTTCCTGTGGGATGCTTGGCATTGATGGTGGGGAAGTCGATGCCATTGGGGAGGTCTTTGGCAGTGGCACTGGAGAGGCGAAGGTAGTTATTGTTGCCTGCATCCACAAGGGAGTCTCCAAACACAAAGGAGACCACAGAAGCAGAGGAAGAGGAAGAAGAAGAAGATAGGGCTTCAGCAGAGACACCTGCCACTGCCCACAAGCTGCCATGGAAACAAATGAAGAAGAAAAAGGAAAAACAGAGCACCATTGTGTGCAGTGCTCTTAGTGAAGCTGCAGTAGAAGCTCTGTAAAGAAGCTCCCCCTCTGTGTGAGCGTGTCGCTCTCGTTTTCGATCCGAGACTTATGGTGTACCTGTATAAATAGTAGGTAGCATGTACAAGACTACAGTCTGTAACAGTTAATGTGATATACATGGACCATACAGTATAGTAATTCTGCAGCAAATGCATATTTGTGGCATGAATGAAATGTGGTAATTGTGTTTGTCGCTGTAATCATGAAGGCTTCTTAGGATGTAAATTTTTTTTGCTTTCAAATCAGGATTGATTGAATGGAATGGATTCTGTGAAGGAGAAGCAAGGTAGCCCAATGGGTGAATGGGATTGTTTTATCAGTGTCAGAGAGAGGGAGACAGAGACAGCGAGACTGAGAGAGAGAGAGAGAGAGAGAGAGAGAGAGAGAGAGCTGCAGTCTGCTTCACTGTCATCGAGAGTATCAGGCCTGCTTCTTTGCTCTTTCCAAATTTCCCCCCGTCCCCCCCTTTTAAAAACATCATTATCAATAAGATTAACAACTTCCCAAATCCAGGATGCAACAGATCCATTCATAATTAGCAACCTCCCTAAGACAGGATGGCCATTAATTATCAGTGCCTAATTATTGGGATAACTCAAATGATGCAATGACCAAACTGCCACCTCACCCAGTTTTTACTTTTGAGAAAGCATTAAGTTGTATTAAATTAAAAGGTACTTCTAGTAAAAGGGACTCCGCCCGGCGCCCATGTACATCCCGAACTTAGAGCGGCGCCCAACTTCGGCCCATCTTCGTGTGGGTGGCAAAAGACAAGCTCCAACCTTCTCACTAGTGGTTACTACTAAAATAAGCTAAACTAAAATGGTTGCAAAAAGGAAAACACCTTCAAGCTAGTAATGTGACAAATACGGGGGAATATGTCCAGCATCTTCTTGCACAGGTGTCACTCCGTGATTTGCTAAAAAGTGGCACACTACTATCCCACCAATATGATGTAGCCTTAAGAGACTCCCCCAACTTGTATTTTTTTAATTCTATATAATGCTCTAAAAATTAACTTTCAATATTAGACTCAACTTTCCATGTACTCATATATTGAATGTCTCTCACAAGGTCATTAAGTGTACCATATTTACCCCCTTTTATCCTACAATACTCCGTGAAAAGGGGGTATTCAATAGACACACAATAGGTTTTGTTTCTGTGTCAATGTCTGATTGGTCCAGTCGTATCTCTCTCCGCCCGTGGCACCTCTTTGTGTACTCCACCAAAGAACTTGCCTCATGTGGATTGTAATTTTGTTATTTATGACTTTCTCCCCCAAGGCATGTTCACCAACATGGGAATGGCCCTTATAAGTTCTAATATGGTGAAAAGCTTATCAAAATTTATGTGTACCGAAAAGAAGAGAAAGAGAAAAGGGGAACAAGTCATAAGTGTAATCACATAAGGACCTAAGGACCTAGGCTCTACCTTCTTGTTAGTTTTTAGTTTCTTTTTGCTAGTTGTGGGTATTGCTTACTTGAAACAATACAATAGTGTATTTCTACTAGCCAGAATTCTAAGTTACCAATTAGAATTTCTAGACGTGCTTACAAGGGGCATTTTTGGAGTATTTTGCTTACTTGTTTTATACTAGTCAAAATATTTGTGAGTGATCTATCTAATAGCTTAAGTATTTATTATGTTTTTAGGTGGTATATATTGTGGGTATATGATGCATATTGGTTTATTGTATGGTTGTAGTAGAGGTGCTAAGTAGTTGGAGCTCTTCACATTGTTAAAAAAAAAGGGGGGGGGGGTATATCATTGCTCTCAATTTTGGCCTTTGATTTTGGGACATGTCAAACTATACCATAACTCTTTTTAAAATCAATTCACATTTTCCTCCACTAGTAATTGAAGCTATAAGTTTAGGTCACAATATGTTGCCTAGATTTCTTGTAAATGATAGTAAACTTGTATTGCCAAACATATAAACAAGTGAATGTCCATAAGTAACGATGACTAGTGTTCCTTGGGGGAAGGCTATTGCAAAGCAACATTACTAGGTAAGTGAAGCTATGATGATTTAAAGACTATCAAATGTATACTTGGTATATGCAACATGAACACACGAGTGCTACTTGGAAGAGTGGCAACCATGGCTTTGATTAATTAAGATAAAAAGTTCGATAACATGTATTAGAATATTAAATTTTTTTGATAGACTAGCAATAGAAAAAGTATTGATCACATTGTGTATCATATGCATTCAAGACTGAGAAGATTTCATGTGTGCAAGATGTTGAAGTTGACTTCTTATGTATGTATGAGCTCTTGGGAGTCCTTTTCTCATCATGCACCCTCAATTATGATCTCCTTAGCAAAATTTGTCAAATTAGTAGTAGTTGAATGGTGATTTGATATCATGGAATGGTGCTCCCTTTGTTCTCTTGTTCTTACTAGTCTCTTAGGATCTCTCCCCTTCTACAAGACTTGAGAACCCTGTTTATTTAGATTGGTATATATCATTTTAGTTGTATGGATTGCTCTCTATGTTTATGGCAATTTGTCTTTTTAGTGTTGAAAACATTGATGCATTGGTGATGCATGCCTCTTGTTTCAAAAAGAAAGTGATTATTGCAATAATCCTTATTCTTTACTTTTCATGATCTTATTTGTTTTTGGAAAATGGGTGGATAAGTATTGCTAATATGCTTTTTAAAGTTCTCTACATAAATTAACATGAAGTTGTAAATGGAGCTAGATAAATAAGGTATTAATAGTCCATTTCTTGTAGTTGTACAAGAAAAAATTAAAGATATATTTATATATTGTGGAGCATAACACTTTTATTGCCCATCTGATAAAAGAAGATCCATGAGATAGAATATATTGTCTAAAAAAGATATTATTATTCAAAATCTCTTCTATCTCTTTTTGTAGCTAAAAAAGATAGGCTATATTCTTCAATATCTCTTAAAAAATATAGTCTCTCTTAAATCCAAATTGTGCAGCAATGATAGATGGAATAACTAGCAAATGATTGTTTAAAAGAAAATAATATTTACAAAATATATAATTATTCAGCACCTCTTCCATAAATTTTATAGCTAAAAAAGGTAGACTATCTTATCTAGTAAATATAAACTACATTAAATACCTCTTCAAAAAGATAGTCTCTCATGGAACTTATAATGATAGATAAAATAAATAGGAAAGGATTGGCCCAACAAATTTCCAAGTATTATGATGCTTAGGGTACTTCAAACTAGTTGCAACAATCTTTGCATTAAGTTACAATCTTTGTATTGGGTGACACTCTAAACTAATTGTAACAATATTTGCATCAAGTTACATTGATGAAGAGTTTCCCTATGCCTCCTTTGATAAGCTCCATAAAAGTACATATTCCTCCAAGTCATGGAAAAATTAGTATACTTTTATAGTGAAATTTTTAGACACCTTGGGCAACCTATCAAAATTTTCATTTATAACATTGATAAATGCTACCCTAGGAATGATATGCTTGGTTGTTCTTTGAGATCTCCTTGTTTTCTCGTAGCACCTCTATGTATAAAACCATCTAGAATTCATTTGTCTTTAAACAATTGGAGGTTTTGAAGCTACATCAATTGGAAGAGTTGTAGGTTCACCATGATCTAGAAGAGGTGGAGCTTTACCAACATTTGAAGGATATCAAGTTTGTCAACATCTAGAGGAGCTTCAACATCTAACTAGGAATCCTTTTTTAGCCATGGAAATCCATAAGAAAATCAAAAAGGGAAAAATGAATTGTCATAGAGAATATGTCCATATAGTGCATGCATTGACATAGAGAAGAAAACCATGCTCCATAGTGGGACGTGTAGAACTCCTATTGTTTAAGGAGTTCAAACCATCTAAGATATACTAGCTCTCATCTAGTCATCTAAGATATACCACCACCATCACTTGCAACACAAGCACCACTACCACTTCTACAACCTCCACCACCATCACTACCACCTCTCTCTCTCTCTCTCTCTCTCTCTCTCTCTCTCTCTCTCTCTCTCTCTCTCTCTCTCTCTATGTGTGTGTGTGTGTGTGTGTGTGTGTGTGTGTGTGTGTGTGTGTGTGTGTGTGTGTGTGTGTGTGTGTGTGTGTGTTCATCTTCTACTAGCTGATTTGCATACTTTCAAAACAATTGTGATCCTTTTATGACAAATTTCAAGAGTTAATCTTTTAATTATCGATTTACTTATTGTGTTTTGTGTGTGTGTGTGTAAACTTTGTATGCATGTGTATGCATGCACACGTAATTTTTGTTGATTATTTGTTACAAATGGATGTTAATTGGTAGAAAAACGATTAAAATCTCTTCATTTGAACTTTATTCCCCATTAAATCTTCTAATAATTGAACCCCAATCATTGGCTAGGGGTTCTTACCTTCATCTGATTTTTCTCAAATTTCTTTTACTTTCAATTCTCATCCCTTTCCTCATTAAGGATGTTAGAACCTCAAATTAGAAGAAGAATTCTAATCTCCATATGAGTGGACTTTTCCTCCATAGTTATCATTTCCTTTGGATGCTTTCATCTATAAGGAGACTAAGAGGAGAGAAAAAGGTTGAATAGGAGAGAGAATGTTTGTTTGAGGAGAGAGAGACTATAAATAGAGAGAGAAAGATAAGAATATGAGAGACAAAGAAGAGAAAGTCATGGAAGCTGAAAGCAAGAAGTTTGGAGATTATATAATTTTTTTTAAAAACTCCGCTTACATCTGATACTCATGCCAATGTGGCTAGAATATTTTTCACATGTTCTCTCTCTAAAAATGAGACTCTTTTCACGTCATTATGATCCATCCCCACCCAAGGGTTTTTCCCTCAAAAACAAGAAATGAGCTTATTACAAATGATTACACAATGGGGATGGCAAAGTATTACTAAATTACAATAATTACAAGAATGGGAAAAATCTAAAGAATGCTTCATAAAAGTAAATAGATTTGAAATTAACAACCAAGTAGACCACACATACTTCTTGCATTGGCCATAAAGATGAAATCTTGGTCATAATAACTTCATGAAGTTCCTCCAACAAGTAGTGAATAACATTATTTTTACAACTGTTCCTATTGTAGTAAAATTGAGATAACTTTTGATAGGCTGATCCAAATTGAGTGTGACATATCAAAATAAAACTTATGAGGTATACTCTACATAGTTCATCTCTAAAAAGTATTCAAAATAAAACTATTTTGAAACATTAAGCTATTTGGAAACTGTTTGCAATGAAATAAGGCTAAATTTGCCTAGTTTTTAGCCAAAATATATTCTTTGAGATCAAAAGACTCCACCAATATAGATGTTGGTCTCCAAGAAGCTTCCTCTAAAGATAAAAATTTCCACTTGATCGAATATTCTACTATAGATCTAGTACAAATCTTCCTTTCACAATAGTTGATAACATCCTCAAGGATATACTAATAATATGCTCTTCATCCATTGGTGGCAACTCCTCAAGATAGTCCACTTGTGAGCTAATAAAGGGCTTAAGTTGACTCACATGAAAGACATTATGGATTTTGGTGGAAGAAGGAAACTACAATCTATATGCCAAGTCTCCAACCCATTTAAGAATCTTATATGGCCCATAATAGTGACGTGCCAATTTATTATTAGATCCTGTAATGTGCCGCCTGAGCTATTCCTCGGCGGTACGTTCTTAGTAGCCCATCAAGAGATGTCCTAGGAAGCGCCATTCGGGACTTTGATAAAACACTCGAAGTTTGCTAACTAGGCTCGCTTGAGTCTTACCTTGCAATGGAAGTTCAAGCCGCTCCCACAAGACCTGAGTTTTTCTAGTCAAATCTATTACTAGTGGCTAATTAATATTAGCAGATTCTAAAGTGATGTGAGTCGGTCTTTTTGGTTTCTAATGATCCATCAAGTGTGATTTTTATTTCTTCTTAGGAAAGCTCTCAGCTTACTGAGACCACCCAGCCATAGGTCTGAATCCATCCTCCTGCTTCTCTCTCGAGAGTAGTTTCAATTATTTAATTACCTACCACTTTAGGTTCAACATATAAATTCAGATTCCTTGAATTATCTCCTGATACAAATTTGTTACACGCCTTTAATTTACGACACAAAAATAGAGTAAAGTAATTCTTTCTTAATAGTTCCTTTAAGAAAAATGACTTTTACAATGTCTTTTGTTCGAAGTATTATTCTCTCCAAGTTCCATTTCCCAATTAGTATTGGAACTTTCAGAACACAGTCTAGAAATTGAAAGGTAGTTGGCAGTTCATAAGAGCCTAAGGAGTTTATGACCAGAGCCCCCTGCTATCCTCACCTCCTCCTGCTGACTAGGGTTCCCTACGACAAGACCTTTCGCATGTCATGATTAGTCTAAGTCATTAACACGAAAAAAAAAACCCTTGGAGTAGGTTTTATTCACGTGGTCTTGGGCTAGTGTCATCAAGAACACTGCCTCAGTCTGCATTCTGTTTTCACCAGAATACTACCTTAGTCGTTGATCTATACTCAGTCATCCATCTTTTAGCTTGATGATTTTAGGAAAGATCAATTCCTAGCTTACAATCACAAATATCTTATTTCGAATGCATTATACATAAACTCTTAACAAGTTTATTTCCAAGATAAATCTTTTCCTTCCAAAAATAATAACATCAAGGCAATTTAGAATAAGTGGCAAAATAGCTTTGAGACAAATCAGTCTAAGTGGAAAAATAACTTCGAGAGAAATCAACATAAGTGGCAATACCTTCCAATAGTCTTCTTCGATTCCCTCTTTCTTGGGGATTAGTTTGGATTGAATTTATGCAAGAATTTCATACTTGAGGATAACTCCCTTGGAGTTTCGTAGGTCTTTGCCCGCAATTAAAAAAGATCTTGATTAGTTTAATTATGAACACTATCATTTGGCAATTGCATCTCAAGATCTCTTATATACCGAGGATTAGTATTTGTGATTCAGAGATTTCATTTGATCAACACAAAAATCAGAAATATTAAATCTTTTAGGGACACAGTACCTTCCTTATACTCACATAGGTTCATCTTATATAGACCCAAGTTACCCCTTGGAATTTGCGGTTAAGAATTCCTCAAAGACGTCATATGCAGGAATCGAAAAAAATCTTATTTTTCACATGCAGCTTTTTTTGCCTATTCATGGAATAAAGGCCCGCAAGCTGCTTTTATTTAGGAAAATTAGTACCTGATGATCCATGATGAGTGCTTGGTTGATGGTATTCACGGCTTCATTTGTAATCCCCATACTCGCCATTTCGTTTGTAGTAATTGTGTCTGCAGCATTATTGGTAGCTCTTGCCTCCACAACCTTCGTAGCTTTCTTCTTCGGAGCCATGGTCTTTAATCGCGAGACCACAAAAAAAGAGGGAATTTGGCTAAGGAGCTTGGGGGTAATTAGATTGACAAAATTTTGATTGACTGGGGGGGGGGGGGGAGCGATCACCAAAGATTTCGAGAAATCGAGAAGAGTCTTGATTCCACAGGGGGGAATAGGATAGAAGGAATAGAGAAATTGAATTTGAGAACTCTTGTAGTATCCTTCTTGTCTTCTTGACGAGAAATTCTTGTGCTCGCACTTCTCTTGCCTCACTCCCTCTTACTCTATACTCCAAAGAAGGGCATCTCCCCTCTTGCTCTGACTACTCTCAATGGCTCCCCATGCCTCTTATCTATAGCTAAATTAGAGAGGAAGGGTTGTGGTTAAGAAGAAGAGTTCTTTATGGAGAGGATCTTGCAAAATCAACAATCTGATGCTGCTCGAACCACAAATCGTATAGTTCTGTTGGCTCCAAAAGGGGGTAAAATGTCAAGATTGTGGGAGAGAAGGAAGGAGTCTCACTTGTAGCTTTCTTGCTTGCACAATGGGGGAATACACACAAGGGTGGAGGCTGAAAACAGTTTTCCTCTTCTTAGTTGTGTAAGCCAAAAAGAAGTCTAGTACAAAGAAATAGAAGAACCCTAAATATGGGTCTCAAACCAAACTCAACTAACTAAGGTGGCATACTAACTGAGCCACGAACTAGAGTAGATAAGGATAGCTATCATGTAGCTATTATTCATGGGCGGTGTACCAACCGCATCTGCAACTAACACGTCGGTGACATAAATGCACAACGGTCACCCTGGCATATCACAAGTGGAGCTCGATATCTCAACACTCCCCCTCGAGCTCAATCCCAATTCCTGCACACCAAGCAGGTCTCTGAACTTGCGCAGCTTCTCTGCGCCCAATGCCTTCGTAAATATGTCAGCTACCTGATCCTCTGTGCTGACATAAACTAGATCAATAAGACCTAGTAAAACCCTCTCTGGCACATAGTGATAATGCACCTCAATGTGCTTTGTTCTAGCATGATAGACTGGGTTATTTGCCAAGTGTATACTACTCATGTTGTCACAATAAATGACAACTAGCCCATCTGTAGAGGCTGATGCATATCATAAAGTAGCTTATGCAACCAAGCTACCTCACATGCAACCATTGCTGCACCCTTGTACTCGGCCTCTGTGCTCGACAAGGCAACTGTAGGCTATTTCTTGCTGCTCCAAGTGACTGCAGCACTCCCAAAAGAGAACACATATCCACTGGTAGAGCGTCTATCAGAAATGCTACCAGCCCAATCAACATCAGTGTATCCATGCAACTGTATTTGAACCCCAGTCTCATAAAATAGTCCATACTGCAATGTGGACTTCACATACCTGAGTATGCATCTAGCCGCATCCAAATGTGGTTTCCTTGGAGCCTGCATAAACTGACTTACCAATCCAACAGCATAGCTCAAATCTGGCCTGGTAATAGTCATATAAATCAAGCTTCCTACTATGTGTCTGTACATAGTAGGGTCTTCCAAAAGCTCACCTGCATCCGCGCTCAGCTTCACATTCTGCTCCAAAGGAACTGAAATAGGCTTACAGCCTGTCATCCCATATTTGGACAGCATGTCCAATCCATACTGCCTCTGCAAGAGCTGTATCCCGCTTGGTGATCTAATCACCTCAATGCATAAGAAACAACGTAGCTCTCCCAAATCCTTCATCTCAAACTTCTGCTTCAATAGCATTTTCACATGAAGGATATCTTCATCACTGTCACCTGTCATAATCAAATCATCAACATAAATGGCAAGTAGCATAATACCTTTCTCTGTTTTTCTCACATAAAGTGAGAAATCTGCCTTGGAAATCTGAAAGCCAATAGTGACAAGATACTGTCCTATCTTGTCAGACCATGCTCTAGGTGCTTGCTTCAAGCCATACAAGGCTTTCTTCAACCTGCAAACAAACTTAGGATGAACATCATGCACATAACCTGGTGGCTGCTCCATATAGATCTCTTCTTGCAAGTCACCATGCAAGAAGGCATTCTTTACATCCAACTGATGTAAAGACCATTCCTTTGATGCAGCCATAGCAATGACTGCTCTTACGGTTGCCATCCTTGCAACCGGACTGAATGTTTCTTCATAGTCAATGCCATATGTTTGTGCATACCCCTTGACTACTAATCTTGCCTTGTATCTATTCACAAAACCATCTGCATTGTGCTTCACCTTATAAACCCACTTACAGCCAATTGCATTCTTACCTTTAGGCAAAGGTACCAATTCCCATGTAGCATTTGCTTCCAAGGCATCCATTTCTTCATCCATGGCTTTCTCCCATTTTTCTTTTCCCATGGCTTGCTCAAAAGAAGTGGGTTCTGGTTCCTGTATCACTTTGACCATATATGCATAGTGAATGGCTGTAAATCCATCATATTTCAGCCTATCCACAGGATACCTAGCTCTTGTAGACCTGCGCAAAGTAGGTTCACTCCCTGGTGCTCTCAAAACATCCCTGGTCTTCCTTACTCCAGGTGTAACAATAGAAGGAATACCCAACTCATCATCAATGCTCTGTTCTGAGCCACTAGATTCACCATCCACATAAGAGTGACCTGCATTCACATCAAACATGGGCTGATCTACCTTCTCTTTTCCTTTTCGTGATACCTGCATACCACTATTTGCGCTGCCTTCAGAAGATTCTCCTGATCTCAGTCTGCCTGTCCATGGCGAAGAATGTAAACCACTGCTAGAGGATGCTCCAGGTCCACTAATATCTTGTGACTGCTGCTGAGAATTCTGTGCAACATTACCATTTTGTGCATCTACATTATCAATCACATTTACTGGTTTATACCAGCTACTCATCTCATAAAAAACAACATCTTTGCTCATTGTAAACTTACGAGTAGAAGGGTTATAGCATTTATATCCTTTTTGCTGCAGAGAGTAACCAATAAAGATGCACTTCTCAGCTTTTGGATCCAACTTGGATCTCAACTCATCTGGCATATGTACATAGGCAATGCAACCAAAAATTTTCAAATGAGAAATATCTGGTTTCCTACCAGTATACCTCTCCTCTGGAGTCATCCCATGTATTGTTGCAATGGGAGTCTTGTTCATTATATAGACTGCTGTAGCAACTGCTTCAGCCCAATCAAAATCTGGCAAGTCTTTTTCATTGAGCATGGCATGAGATATCTCTCCAATATGCCTGTTTTTTCTTTCTGCAATTCCATTTTGCTGTGGGGTATGACTGCATGAATATTGCTGCTTTATGCCATGCTCCTGCAAGAATCTTGCAAACTCATTTGAGAGGTACTCTCCCCCTCCATCTGACCTTAGGCATTTTATTTGCAGGCCTGTTTCCTTTTCAACCATAGCTTTAAGAGTTTTGAAATGCCCAAAAACTTCACTTTTCTTTTTCATAAAATACACCCAAACTTTTCTGCTATAGTCATCAATAAAAGTGACAAAATAATGACAACCTCCAAGAGATGTAGGTTTAGTAGTCCACACATCAGAGTGGATTAATTCCAATGGCTTCTTACTCTCTTGAACATGTCTAGAAAATGGTTTCCTTGCTTGTTTTCCAAACTGATAGGCTTCACATACCTTATGCATTTCTGCAACTTTGAATTTAGGCAATCCTGTAACAATATTTTGGGCCTGCATTGATTTAAGTCGCTGTACATTAACGTGACCAATGCGTTTATGCCAGATATCAATATCTGTAACTACACCGGTCCCATGTGCAAACATTGCTGCACTCAATTCAGACATGTCTGCATCCAACGTAAACATTCTGCCCTTCTTCTTTCCTTTTGCTATCAAGCGACCTTTATTTTTCATATCCTCAACAAAGCATCCATGAGGATTAAATCTGACCTGCAAGCCCTGTTCAACCATTTGACCAACAGAAACCAGATTCTTGGTGATATTCGGGACATGAAATACATCAGACATGTATTTCTTTTTCCCATCCTGCATAGACAAAGGAATTTTTCCAATCTGCACAATTGGATGTGCAGTATCATCACCAGTCTCCACAAATCCTGGTTTTTCCATTTTCCTTGCATCCTCCATCCATTCTGCATGACCTGTCATGTGGTTTGATGCACCTGAGTCAACATACCACACATCGTTGCTTTCTTCTGCACTTGTCACAGAATTGTTCATGTGCTGCACCATAAACAAATGCTCATTTCTGTCATCACCCTGTCTACTAGAAGATGCATAATTTCCTTGTTGCAGTTTTCCATTCATGATGTCATTCTACTTTTTATAGCAGTCTTTAGCCATATGACCCATTTTACCACAATAGTAGCATTCAACATTATTGTTTGCATTTTGGCCTCTTTTCCATCCACCACGATCTCTTTGGCTCCCCCTGCCTCTAGAGTTACCACGTCCTCCTCCATAGGACTGGTTTTCTTGAGTTTGCTGCATATTGTGATTTCTGCCACGGCCTCCAAATCGGCCTCCTCTACCTCTGCCTCTACCTCTTCCAACATTTGAGTAGAAGATAGTTTCTTTTGAAGTTCCTCCTGAAGAAGATGCACCACCATTTCTCTGCTCCTCAGAAATTAGAAGAGCAATCAACTCCTCAAAATCAGGAAATCTTTCACGAACTGAAATGGATGTCCGAAACTGTGCATAATCCTTTCCTAGACCATTCAAGGTCACAGAAACTAAATCATCATCTTCCACTGGCGACCCAATGGAAGCAAGTGCATCTGCAATCTTCTTCACCTTCATGTGGTAGTCATTGATGCTCATGTTTTCTCTTTGCACATTATGCAACTCTTGCTTGAGCTGCATTTTCCTGGCTTGAGTATTTGTGCTATACATTTTTGACAAAGTATCCCATGCCTCCTTTGGCGTACTTGCATCCTGAATATGCACAATCATAGAGTCCGAAATACTGATAGACAGCCAGTACATAACTTTCCTGGCTCTCTCATGCCATGCTTTAAATGCCTGCATTTGCTGTTGATTGGGAACATCAGGAAGAACTGGTTCTTCTTCATTTCCTGCAACAAATTCCCAATATCCTTTTTGCATAAGGAAATTCGTCATCTAAACTTCCATGCTTGGAAGTTGTTCTTGTCAAGCTTTTCAGTGACAATCTGTGAGAGAGAATCAGATGCCATTACAGAATACTGCAAAAAATTCTGTCACTGCAAAAAACACAGCTTCACCCTCACAAGGGCAAATCTGCAAAACTGGCAAAAGTGGTATTTGACCACACAGTCACTTCCTAGTGACGATTTTGCATCAACAGGCAACAAGGATGAATCTGTAACTCCCAATGTCTCTGCACACAAGCATACGATGCAATTTCTGTGGCAACTTTTCACCGACCTGTAGAACAGTGGTCGCACAGCATAAAATTGGGCCTTTTTCTAAGTGCGTGCAGAAAACTTCCCCCTCCAAAACAGGCCCCGAAATGGCCTCAAATCAAAAAAACAGGGTCGCCAAGGGCTAAAGCCCTTACCCGCAGTATATACTGCCCTCTTGCTTCACCGCGAAGGGCGTCTCAACCTGAGACAATGCACTCTTGCCATTTCCGACTGTGCTACCTGCAGAGATCTGCTCCCAAAACAGAAAATGAAAGAAACACTGCTCCTCTTACCAGAACACCGCGAGCTTGGCTTGCTTTCTTGAGCTCCTTACCACGAACAAGGCTCTGATACCATGTCAAGATTGTGGGAGAGAAGGAAGGAGTCTCACTTGTAGCTTTCTTGCTTGCACAATGGAGGAATATACACAAGGGTGGAGGTTGAAAACTGTTTTCCTCTTCTTAGTTGTGTAAGCCAAAAAGAAGTCTAGTACAAAGAAATAGAAGAACCCTAAATATGGGTCTCAAACCAAACTCAACTAACTAAGGTGGCATACTAACTGAGCCACGAACTAGAGTAGATAAGGATAGCTATCATGTAGCTATTATTAATGGGCGGTGTACCAACCGCATCTGCAACCAACACGTTGGTGACATAAATGCACAACGGTCACCCTGGCATATCACAAGTGGAGCTCGATATCTCAACATAAAATACCAAAACACCTGATAAGAATTCTTCTACATCACTCCTTCTCCCTGTTCGAACTATTGTTTGTTGCATGTAAACTGTGATCACGATGCACGCAAATTCGCCAATCCTTCTTTTTGCATTAAATCTCCAAAAAATGGCTAAAAAAGTAACTTGTGTTTTTACATGATACCTAGCTCTAGAATTTTCCATAGCTTTTTAGGATATTTATAATAAATAATATCCAAAATATAAAATATATGCTACTTTTGTCCAAAAATCTAGTATTTTTGGACCACTAATGACTAATATGACTCATAACTCTTGTTCATGTGGTAACTTCTATGATGGGTGGCTACAGTCCTTATCAATCCAGAAAATGTTGGGTTACGATCCCGAGTCTTTTTGCTCGAGATCTTCTCTATTTAATGATTTTAGAGTTCTTGAAGTCCATTTTGCGAGGAGTTGAAATTTTTTTAAATTAAAGTCAGGATCATAGATCCATCCTTAAGTGTAGCATGTCTAGACTTCGATACCCTTAAAACCACTAGCTCTCCTTCCAAAAACTCCATGGGTTTCCATCTCTTATCAACATAGAGTTTTATTTGTTCTTGTACCTTTCTAAGATTCACTTTGCATTGATGAAGTAGGACATGCATTCTTTCCAGCTCTTCCTTTCTTGTGGATTAATCTTTTCATTGAGCATGATTGTTGGAAGAGGCACCTTGTAACCATATAAAGCCTCAAAAGGGGTGTTATAAGATCCAAGACATATGCTCGACATTCTTATATACTTAAAATATATATGGTGTATATTATGCTAGCACAGAGAGAGAACAAATGAGAGAAAAGAGAGAGAGAGAGAGAGAGAGAGAGAGAGAGAGAGAGAGAGAGAGAGAGAGAGAGAGAGAGAGAGATTGACAACACACTAGGGGCTGGAAGATGGGCCAATCCCCCCCTTGTGGAGTAATATTATTGACAAGGAGCAAGCTCCTTCATTACACATAAACCAATTCTTACTTGTAGATCTTGGAAACAAGATCACGATTCCTTGCATGGTATACAACCGGCCACACACTTGCACAACTTGGATGTTGGCACCTTTTGATCCTTCTTGAGTCTCATTCTCTCCTACACAATATGTGTAGGGCTCTCCTCTTGGAGCTTGATTTCAGCAGAGCTTCCGCAGAACTTGCACCTTCTCTTCTCCTCTTGGAACTTGATTTCATTAGAGCTTTCGCAGCACTTGCACCTTCTGTCCTCCTCTTGGAACTTGATTTTAGCAGGGCTTCTGCAGCATTTGCACCTTCTCTCCTCTTGGAACTTGATTTCAGTAGGGCTTCCGCAGCACTTGATTTTAGCAAAGCTTCCGCAACTCTTGCATGTTCTCTCCTCCTCTTTGAACTTGATTTTAGCAGGGCTTCTACAACATTTGAACCTTCTCTCCTCCTCTTGGAACTTGATTTCAGTAGGGCTTCCATAGCACTTGCTCCTTCTCTTCTCCTTTTGGATGCATGCAAAAAGTGATGCTTTCTCCACATCCCCCACACCCAAGGAGAGCCTCCTCTTTTATAGGCTTTCAAGAGCTTCTCTTCTTGGAGAGAGACTTGAGTGCCAAGATTGGAAAGGTTGATCTTCATGCAAGATGTGGCTATTCCAGGAGCTACTTTGCAGCACCAATTTCGAGATATCTCTTTGTGCATTGCTCGTATGAAAAAACGTCCATGAGATCTACAACACAAAAGTTGTCGATCTCGTTGTTTTTAAGAAAAAGAGATTTTTAAATTGTACTCTTAACTTGTGGTCATGAAACCACCTTAAGGAGAGTTCACTAAATTGCCTTGGGACTCAACCTTAAGATTGACTTCCACACAAAATCTTGTGTCATTTTAGACCTTAGAAAGAGAAAATCGCTTCTCTCCTCACTTCTAGAGGATCATGTCTCTTGTATTTCTGAGTGAGAGAATTACCTCTCTCGTCTTTCTTAATGAAAGAAAAGACCTTAAACTTGACTTGTAAGGGAGAGGATGATCCCAGATGAATGCAATGCTCATTAGACACAAGTAAACGTTCCCATGCTTCCCCAAATGCACACATAAATACATATACATAATGCTAATGCACTTCCTCTTCTTAGAACTCAATCCATCTTCATTTATGTGTAACTCCTTGGTTCTTGTGTACACTCTTACACTTGGTAGACACTTCTTCCCCCTTCATAACTTGTACTGCCTGTACTAGATATCCCTGTCATAGTGCTCTGATCACCTCATTAAGCGATGCACTAGGAATACTGGTCTCTAAATGGTCTCATGGCCATGCTAGATCATCATCAATAATTAAATAAAAGCGAGTCATTAATTTATTGACATAAATTTATTAAATAGAGAATGTGTAATAAGTAATCAATTTTGTGACATCCCTCTGGCTTCTAAATAGTTGACCTCAACTATAGAGGGGATACATAGTCCTTAAGAAGATTTGGAAAGTCTTGTAGTTCTCTCTCAATCATAAACTGAGTGTCCAATGGGGGATAATTCTTAAACTTAACCAGATACTTCCATAATACCTTACCTGACCTTAGAGCATTGTCCTAATGGTGTAAAATTCTTTCAAGCACAAGGAACTCTTCTGTTTCTTCTATGTCAGGTAAATCTTCCTTGATTGGTTCCATTGGAGGTTCTCCAATATAGGGTCGTAGCAAGCTTATATGGAAAGCATTATGAATGTTCCAATAACTTGGTAGTTCCAAACAAAAAGTCACATCATTTATCTTATCTGTGATCTTGAAAGGGCCATAATAGCGATTAGAAAGCTTAACCACTTTACACTTTTGACCTTTTTGCTTCTTCAAGCGAGCCTTCTCAAACTTAAGAAGAACATATTGTCCCAACTTGAGACCTAACTTACAATGATGCTTATCAACTTCACGTTTATGCTTCTCTTGTGTCCTTTGGATAGTAGCTTTTACTTGAGTGAAAGTTGTATCAATGTCTCTAACAAACTCATCTCCTACAAAGATCTTATCCTTCATAAGAAGAATGGGTGGTAAAGGAGGCTTACCATAGATGATTGCAAAGGGTGCCTTACCAGTACTAGAGTGCACCGTATTATTGTATACAAACTCTACTAAAGGTAAATACTTTTCCCATTCCCTTTGATTATCAGAGACATAAGATTTCAAAAGGTCAAGAACAGTAGAATCAACACTTTCACTCTTTCCATCCATTTGAGGATGATAAGAGGATGAAAACTTTAATCGAGTCCCAAGGTTCTCGAAGAGAGCTTGCCAAAAGAGGCTAGTCATGCGGGGATCTCGATCACTTATAATGGACTTAGGCATGCCATGATACTTGAAAATATGAGCAATGAATAGCTTAGCCATATGATCGGCTTTGATTGTCTTTTGCATAGGTATACAGTGAGCTTGCTTACTGAATCTATCAATGATAGTCCAAATTGCATCGTTGCCTGCTTCTGTGCAAGGAAGCTCCATGATAAAGTCCATGGCTATACTTTCCCAAGGCTCATTGGGAATAGGTAATGGATTCAGTAGACCAGGTGGTTTATGCATGTCATACTTTATTTTTTGGCATATCTTGCATTCGCGGACATATCTTTCAATGTCATCTCTAAGAGTGGGCCAAAAGAAATATCTTTCCAATGCTTGAGTAGTGGGTAGAATACCCCTATGTCCAGCATATGGAGATACATGTGCTTCATCCATTACCTTTTATCACAGTGGTAATGCTACACAAATTGCTTGATGATGATACAAATAACCATCTCAAATCGAGTAAGGTGTAATTGAGTAACCTGAGTTAAGCTAATCCCATATGGTTGAGAAGTCGAAATTAGCTGCATACATTTTGGGTAAATCCATGAACTCTTTATGGTAAACAGTTGTGATTGCATTCACTCAAGGTCGCCATGATAGAGCATATGCTACCACATTCTTAGTTCCAGATGTGTGAAGGATTTGAAAATGAAACATAGATAAGAAATTTTTCCAATGCATCAGTTTCTCTGAGAGCTTATTCTGAGTGAGGAAGTATCTTAGACTTTGGTGATCTATTTTAATAACAAAATCTGCACCAAGTAAATAGTGTTTCCATACTTGAAGAGTATGTACCATTGCCATAAGCTCTTTCTCATATATTGGAGCATGTAGCTCATTTTCCTTGAGGCGTTGGCTCTCAAATGCTACTACATGATGCTCTTGGTTAAGCACAACGTCAATACAATCCCCAAAAGCATCATAGTGAACTTCAAAAGGTTTTTGAAGATCCGAAACTATGAGAAGTGGTTCTTGAGTCACAAGAAGCATAATTCTTTTAAAGGCTTGTAGTTGCCTTGATCCCCAGTGAAAAGGCATTCACTTCTTAGTAAGGTCATGTAGAGAGATGCAACATATGCAAAACCTCGTATGAACCTCCTATAGTATGTACATAGGCCCAAGAAACATCGAACTTTATGTACAGAAGTAGGTGTAGGCCAATCAACAATGCCTCAAATCTTCTCAGAATCCATTCTCACCAGATTGTGAGAAACAAAATGGCCCAAGTAATGAATTTCCAAAACGAAAAATTCACTCTTCTTAACATTGACCTGTATTCTATGCTTGCGAAGCTCTTGAAAAATAATAGATAGATGTTTTCTATTCTCCTCTTCAAATCATGAAAAATATTAGAATGCTATCAAAGAAGACACCTGTGAACTTTGAGTGAAGTTTGAAAATTCTCTCCATCATTCGATTGAATGTGGTGGGTGCATTAATCAAACCAAAGGGCATGACTATGAACTCATATAGTCCAAATGTTGTACGAAAAGCTGTCTTAGGAACATCTTCAGGTGCTATTTGCATCTGGTGATAGCCGCTCTTGAGATCAATGCGACTAAAGATACTAGCCCCTTTGAACTTATCCAAGATATCATCTATCCTTGGGATAGGAAAATGATTCTTGATTGTGATCTTGTTCAAAGACCTGTAGTCGCACATACGAAAAGAGCCATCTTTCTTTTGAATAAGTAAGACTAGAGAGCAGTATGGAGAAGGGCTAGGTTGAACTAACCCTTTTTCCAACAATTTGTTTACTTGTTTTAGGATCTTCTCTTGCTGACTTGCACTTACTCAGTAAGGCAGTTGGTTAGATGGTGAACTGCATGGGATAATATCATTTGTGTGATCTTCCAGGTGCTTAGGAGGTAACTCTCCTCGGAGTGAATCACCAAAACATTCTTCATATTGTTTAACAAAATCATGTCTAACTTGATCAATTAAAGAGAGGGGTTCTTTTAAAGTCTGAGACTTAGAAGCATTAGTTGGTATTGTGTGCTCATTAGAGGCATCAAGTGTCCTTGAATCATTAGCTTCTTTTGACTCTCTCACAAAAATCATGTACACAAAAATAGCTTTCTTCATTTCTTTAGAAATGCTAACATGTCTAACCATTGGCATAGACCAATCTCCAACATCAGCAATGCATACTATGTTTCAACCCTTGAATTGAAATGCAAGGGTCTTCTTAACATTATCAAGAAGAGGTCTAATCTTGTAATGCCAAGGCATACTTAAGATAACATCACAGTTACCAATGGGTGCAAGTAGGAAAGATTCTTGGTCGCGGTAAATTCTAAGATTCAACTTCCCTTGGTTAGGAGTAGAATTGGTTGTAAGTCCTTCAAATGCTGAACCTGATCCAATTGGTGTTCCCAATCGATCCGGTGGAATTTGTAGCCTTTCAACAGTATCTGCTGACACAAAATTATATGTGGATCTTAGATCAAAGAGTATCAAAACTCGTTGATTGTTGAGTGTCCCCCAACCCTTTAAGAGTTGTCTTTTCTTATAATTTGAATGAGTGTTAGCTTGCACATCGAGAATAGAATTTGAGGATGGCGGAGGATAATCTTTAACCATATTTTCTTCCTTCCTTTTGTGAGGACAATCAGGCTTCATATGCCCTAACTCACCACAAAGAAAGCACCTTCCTTCCTCTTTGTACTTTTGTATCTTAGAGGGTGAGAGATACTTGCGCTTCTTCTTGTTACCCTCTGGCTTTGAATATTGATCATGGGTAAAGATAGGTCTTCTTCGATTAGTCATGTCTCTTGGTTGATCATAGATGTGCTCTTGTCTAGCTCTATAATAACTCATCTCCAACTTTCGAGATGTACTAGGTGTATGCAAACTTTCAGCTATGATGGCAGACTCCATCATGCGAGATAAGGTTTCATGTGGATACACCTTCATGGTTTTGTGCAAATGAGGGAGTAGGCCAGTTTCAAACTTCCTTTTCTTCTCTTCATCGCTGATCTCCATGAAAGGAGTAACCTTGAGAAGAGTAGACCAAAACTTGTCCATATAACTAGTGACCTTTTCATGCTCTTTTTGAACTAGCCAATCCCACTCCTTCTTGACATCATTCTCAAAATTAGGAGGCAAGAACTGAGCATAAAAATTCTTCTTGAACTTTTCCCAAGTCGTAGGTTTCCTTCCCTCCAAAATGAGAGTTAAACACCAATTGCTAGCGGTGTCTTTCAAGTGCATCCCTACATGCTTGAGCTTGGACTTTTCTGAGAAATTACCATTAAAGAAAGTAACTTCAAATTGCCTGACAAAGGCTAATGTCTTAGCAAGATCTCTCTTACCGGAGTAAGAGTTGACGAAGGAAATTTGGTATGGCAGCCTCTATACTATGCCAAACTCCCTTCTGCCACAAAGTGAATGAGATAAGGGCACCACCTAGTCATGGAAGAGCGGACTAGGACGCTATGCAAGAGGGAGAGGAGATTGTAAGGGAGAAAAGATGGAAGCTAAGAGAGGAAGAGAGAGAGAGTGAGTGAGAATGAGAGAACTACGAAAAAATAGATGAATCAATAAACTTAAGAGATGGAGAAACCTCAGGACATAACCAATATACACAATATGGATGCCAATATCCTGGGCTTATTACATTGTAGAGCACACATAAGCTATAATAAGAGAAGGAATTCCATAAGCTCATGAAGGTGAATGGGGAAGGCTCAATAGGGCTGAAGGAGGCCTCTTTGCTCTCTCTCTTCTTGCAAATTACAAAGGAGAAGGCCTCTTTATATAGGCCTTGAGGGTGTTTAGGGAGGAGGTTAAGATGTAATAGGAATTAACACCACCAAAGCTGCATTAAGGCGGTTCCACCAATATGGAAGCTCCATCTAGATGTTTTGTTGACCAATTTGTACTTAATCAAGCTCCATCATAGGTGAGTTGTCTCCATTCCCCCCCCCATAGCTTGAGTCCAAGAGCTCTCCTATAAAAAAATATAGAGAATCTTCATAAAATAAGATCATATCTAGCAATAATAGAGAGAGAGTAAGGAGAGTTCATACATTACTACTACAACTAAGGATGATTTGAGGGTGATTTATGAGGGGAATTCTAATGGTTTATTAGCTTGAGAGAGAGGATAAGAGAGGGGAAAGGGTTGGGGTCTAATGAATGGTGTTTTATGGAAGTGTTAAGTGTGGGGAAGAAAGTATGGATGTGTATTAAATTGGGAGGTGGTCTCCACTGCAGTTGGAAAAAGTTGGCATCCACCATTTTGGCCATATCTCCCGACTCGTAGCTCCAAAAAATTATAAAAAAATACCAGTCAAAACTTCAGCTCACGCGCTACAACTTTTATGTTGAAAAGTTTTTTTGGATCTGAGTGGAAGTATTTTTAAAAAATCTTACAAAATCATGTGCGTGATTTTTCTTCCACTAATGCTTCCAAGAAGGGTCCCATTTGGTTGAATTGTCATAAGGCTCCAAAGTCATGACATTATGAGCCTCACATGCCCTTTGGATGGCTCCAAATCCATTTCATATATTTCCTTTTCACATTATACATTTTTCCTTCACCTTCCTCCATTGATCTTTACTCTTCACCCCCCCTTGGTAAACCGGTCTATAAAATATTTTCATCCAGTGATGTCTTGGATTTCCCAAGAGGTTGTTCCCACCCTCTTCTTTATTTCAAAGCTCCAAATGTACAAAAAATCAACAAAATGTTAGACAAATATTTTTTGTGATTTTCTCGGATCATATAGCCCCCCCCAACCTGGCTAGAGGTATTTATGCCTCTAGACACTCTTTGGTATCTTGAGTTAACCCCACCCTGATGTGATAGGGTTTTAAGCGCCATCCATTTACACTGGTCTTGTGAACTTTTCCCTCAATGTCTTGAAGTTTGTAGGAGCCATTGTTGAATTTTTTTGTGACCCAAAACGGTCCCTCCCATCGGTAGAGAAACTTGCCATCCTTTCTTTTATCAAAGTGATTGTCATATCGAAGCACTAAAGATCCCTCCTTGATGTTTTTATCTGTTAGCTTCTTGTTGAAATTTTCTCTACGCTTCTCAGCTTCCTGGGAGTAGTGGTTGATGGCTTCTTCACGATCCAATTGTAGCCTCTCTAGGTCCAGTAATCTTTGATGTAACTTCTCCTTTTGAGAGCCTACTGTGCCACCTAATACTCGAAGGCTAGCTAATTTTACCTCAATAGGAAAAGAGCCTCTTGTCCATAAACTAGATGAAAAGGTGTGAACCCTAACATGGTTTTGAAGGAGGTTCTATAAGCCCATAGAGCTCCACTAAGGTGCTTGTCCCAATCCCAGGGCCTTGAATGTACCTGTTTGCTGATGATTTTACAAATCATTCCATTTACCTTTTCAACCAATCCATTGCATTGAGGGTAGTAAGGGGTAGAGTGTCGTCGTTGAATATTTAGCTTTTGCATGAGTTCACCCACCACATTAGCTCTAAACCCTGGTTCTCTATCTGATAGTATTTCAAGAGGGGTACCAAACCTACAACAAATGTGGTCAAAGATGAATTTACTCACTTCCTTAGCAGTGATTCTTCTAGTTGGCATAGCCTCGACCCATCTAGTCATGTAATCTATCCCCATGATAATATACTCTTTTCCTGATGGAGTGCATGGTAGAGGCCCTATGGCATCAATTCCCCACTTCTCAAAGGGTCCATAGACCTTGATTGGGGTTTGGGGTTCTGCTATGAGCCGTCGTGGTCCTGATTTCTGACATTCTTCACATGTTTGATACCAATATTTGACATCTCGGTGTAGACTGGGCCAAGTAAAGCCGGCTTGTAGAACCTTTCTACTTGTGATGTCGTGTGCAAAGTGGCCTCCACACACATCATCATGGCAAGCTTTTAAGATTTCTTCAATTTCCCATTTTGACGGCACTTTCCTAAGCACACCATCCTTACCAAGACAATACAAACTGTCATTTACTATGCGATATCTTGTAGCCTTCTGAGCTAGCCACTGTCTTTCTCCCTTAGTCAGGTGTTTGGGAGCTTCTCCTTGCTCTAAGAGATGTAGAATATCTTCTAAGTCTTCCTTGCCTTGTCGAAGTGGGGGTTTGATAGCCATTGCTCCCACCATTGACTCATTCAGCTTTGATGATGCTAGATGGTCGGCATCTTTGTTCTGGTCTCTTGGCACATGATGTACTTGTGCCTCCCTAAATCTTCTCATAAGAGATTTGGCCTCTCTCATTTTACTAGAGAGGTTTTTATTTCTGCATGCCCATGTACCTTGCATTTGCCTTACCAATAGCATGGAGTCTCCAAAAGCATTCAATCTCCGGCCCCATGGTGTGATGAAAGTGGTCTTCTTTTGATCCTCCTCTGCAATGCGAATCTGGAGGTAGCCAGAGTAGCCATCACACACCGTATACCGCTCATGTCCCGCTACTTCATTCAAGATTTCATCCTGAAATGGGAGAGGGAAGTGGTCCCTCTTTGTTGCAGCATTTAGTGGCTTGTAATCTATGCATACTCGCCACTTACCATTTTTCTTTGGCCTCACTACTACTGGGGAGACCCATTCTGAATCTTCCACTGGGTATATGAATCCTGCATTCAAGAGTCTCTTCACCTCCATCAATAGTGCATCCTGTTGCACAACTCCCAGTCTTCTCAATCTTTGTACTATAGGTTTGCTTCCTTCTTTGAGTTGGATGTGATGCTTCACTGCAGTGACACCTGTAATGTGAGTATAATCAGAAATAAACAATGATGCATGCTTCTTGAGAACATTCACATAACCCTCCCTTTCTTCATCCTTTATATCCTTGGATATCATCTTCTCTAGGCTAGCATCCCACACATCTTCTCCTTGGATTCTTGGGTTGTCTTCTGATAAGGTAGGTTCTTTTAAGGTGACGCCCATAACTTCGAGAGTGCTATCACTCTCTCCACTTGAACTCTCTTCCTCTTCTACTGATGAGGAACATCCACTTGAGCTCCACTCATCGGCAGACGTTTCTAGTTCAAGGTTCTCTTGACGCCCACTCTTCAAGTTGTAAACCACCTTTTGATCGTGGCCACCCACCTTACGTGGCCTCAACTCCAGATCTCCTGTTGCCCAATCTTGCCTAGCTCCGATGCCCATAAGCCAAGGTCTCCCTAGGATGAGGGGATATCCTTCCCCCTTTACTGGCATCACATAAACATCCACTGCTACAGTGATTCCAAAAACAGAAACTCTCAAAGCTTTCACTACACCCACACATGTGACCGCATCATTGTTAGCCATCTTTGCCCTAAAGGTTGAGGATTCCATTACTTCTAAACCTAATTGATGCATAAGTTTTTCTGTCATGACACAAACCTCTGCTCCACTATCGATGTATGTTTTCCGAATCCGTTGACCTTTAATTTGAGCCTCCACTATAGGCACTATATCTTTGAGTCCATATGCCTTGATTGCACTAACCATTTTACCTTGCTTTGCCCTTGTGCTTACCATTTTTGACCATTTTCGTCGTAACTTTGGAGAGGCATGAAGTAGTTGTGGCCAAGTAATTTTTTGCCCTTGAGAGCTCACGTCTGCTACTAGATCATAAGGTTGTGTCCGAGAACCCAAAGGGAAGTCAGAGATATCAATTTTAGACCTAGTTCGATTCTTTCTCTTCTTCCCTTCATCTCCAGGTGCCCGTGATGTACTTGCCTCATTGGTTGCTTCCTTGCTTGCCGCAGTCTGGACACGTACCCGCTTGATAGGCATGGTCTCTACTACATCTACCTTCATCTTACCTCTTGCTATTTCTTCTTGGAGCCTTCTATCCCTGACCACCTCCTCTATTTTTATAACATTAACATTTGGTTGAACAACAGGGGTTTCAGCTTGAACATAAGGTGGTTGTAAAATTGCAGGTAGTGATTGCTCTTGCTCTTGAGACCTAGCACGAGGAGGGCTTACTTGTTGTCGAGGACCTCTGGCAGGGTGATCATATCTTCTAGGGTGAGAACAATTGTACATGCCATGTCCATTTTCTCCACAATTGTAACACAACATCTCCCTTGCTTGTCGCCGCATTTGTGGTCGATTCCCACCATTCCCCTCGATAGGTCTTCTTGCACCTTGCACAAGATTCACTCTCAAACCCTCTAGTTGATTAGTAAGATTGTTTATTTGTTGGATCATGTCTTCTTGACCTCTAATAGGGCCTGGTGCATTAGATACATTTGGGGAAACTTGAGAGGCCTCCATAGTTGTGATGTTGTTTCCCAAACCTGCTTGGCTAGCTTGGGCTTGGTACAGAATCTTTCGATTCTTTTCCCTAGTGATTCTCAAAGCATCTTCAAAAGTGTTTGGAAATTTCACCTTTACCTTCTCCCTGAGCAAGGGATACAAACCTGAAATGAATCGATCCTTTTTAAGGCAGTTTGGAGCTCTCTCTCCAGGGTTCAGTGAATCTGACCACTGCCCCCAAAGCTTCAAAAACCCTTCCTCATAAGTTGCATAACCATAAGGATCACTTTGATGGAGGGCCAAAAGCCGTTGCCATAACTCTTTGGCTGAGTTAGTTTGTTGAAATCTCTGCAAGAAAGCTGCCTTCAATCCTTCCCATTCAGCTCTTTGGACCGGATTTAGAGTTTGGAACCACATTCTAGCTTCTTCCTTGAGCATCAAAGGAAAAGCCCTCAACTTTAATGCTTCATCATCCCTCCCAGAGACAAGGAAGGCCATCTCAAGGTTGTCTAAAAAATCCAATGCATTTTCTCCATTACGCCCAAAGAAGCTTGGAAATGCCATGTTGCCCTAGTAGAGTACAAAGATGAACACGTCTAGACTTAAGTTGTATTTTATGAGGGGAAGGATGAATGGGTTTACCGATGCATTGATTTCAGCAAGACGTCTAGGCCCCAATATGCTTCTAATAATGCCTTGGAATCTAAGCTTTGTGCTAGCTACAATATGCACAGTTTGCATAGCAAGTGGACGAATAGGTCCATACAACTCGTTGTGATTCATGAGAAACTATTATAATAGGATAAAGACATGTACATTGAAGGATGCATTGTAGTCTAGCATTGGGAAGATTATAGGTTCTGGTGATACAAGAATCTCCCTTAATCTTTCAGCCCCAAAGTACATGACAAGACGCTGCTGGAAGAAAATCTTCCTACTGATGCATACATTAACTTGGATGTTTTGTACAGAGTGGAAGGTGTAGAAATTCGGGCCATTATTATTATTCATGAGTAGAAACTACTTAAGGGAGTAGAGGAAATGCACTTTCTTGAATTATGAAGGATTTTTCCCAGAATGTTTCTTTTGGGATCCCACCAACTTTGCTATACGGAGAATTTGCTCACCAGTGATTGTTCTTGCCTTGGTGTGTCCATCCTCGGCGACATATATTTCATAAGGTGTGATGGCCACCTTTTCAACCACACCCAACCTTCGAGCTAACAACAGTTGAAGGTAGTCTTCGTACTTTGCACTTCTACAAAACTCCACACCGTTCATGCATAGTTGTCCTCCTTTTATGTGGATTAGGCCAGAGAGAGAGAGGGATTTGATGATTTGGAGACGAGGACCTCTCGGAAGGCCTTTCACTTTGTTTGCAAAACACTCACCACAATTATGAGAACCTAGCAATTGATGGCAACATATTTTTTTCCCTTGTGAGATAATGGAATTTCTAAAGTGAACACCTTTTACCCGCATGCGTGCCGTCATCCGATAGGCATACTTTCTTTCTTGGGCTTCCTTGGGAGACCATTGTGGGAGTTGTGGACTTCGATCAGCTTCAAAAAGAGTTGGTGAAGGTGTTGGAGAAGAGCCACTTGGAGTACTTGTTGTAGAGGATGCAACACCATGTGTTGTATCGTCCCGCATGGATGAGAATGTCCTCAACGGGGGCATCAATTTATGACGAAGGAAATTTGGTATGGCAGCCTCTATACTATGCCAAACTCCCTTCTGCCACAAAGTGAATGAGATAAGGGCACCACCTAGTCATGGAAGAGCGGACTAGGACGCTATGCAAGAGGGAGAGGAGATTGTAAGGGAGAAAAGATGGAAGCTAAGAGAGGAAGAGAGAGAGAGTGAGTGAGAATGAGAGAACTACGAAAAAATAGATGAATCAATAAACTTAAGAGATGGAGAAACCTCAGGACATAACCAATATACACAATATGGATGCCAATATCCTGGGCTTATTACATTGTAGAGCACACATAAGCTATAATACGAGAAGGAATTCCATAAGCTCATGAAGGTGAATGGGGAAGGCTCAATAGGGCTGAAGGAGGCCTCTTTGCTCTCTCTCTTCTTGCAAATTACAAAGGAGAAGGCCTCTTTATATAGGCCTTGAGGGTGTTTAGGGAGGAGGTTAAGATGTAATAGGAATTAACACCACCAAAGCTGCATTAAGGCGGTTCCACCAATATGGAAGCTCCATCTAGATGTTTTGTTGACCAATTTGTACTTAATCAAGCTCCATCATAGGTGAGTTGTCTCCAATCCCCCCCCATAGCTTGAGTCCAAGAGCTCTCCTATAAAAAAATATAGAGAATCTTCATAAAATAAGATCATATCTAGCAATAATAGAGAGAGAGTAAGGAGAGTTCATACATTACTACTACAACTAAGGATGATTTGAGGGTGATTTAGGAGGGGAATTCTAATGGTTTATTAGCTTGAGAGAGAGGATAAGAGAGGGGAAAGGGTTGGGGTCTAATGAATGGTGTTTTATGGAAGTGTTAAGTGTGGGGAAGAAAGTATGGATGTGTATTAAATTGGGAGGTGGTCTCCACTGCAGTTGGAAAAAGTTGGCATCCACCATTTTGGCCATATCTCCCGACTCGTAGCTCCAAAAAATTATAAAAAAATACCAGCCAAAACTTTAGCTTACGCGCTACAACTTTCATGTTGAAAAGTTTTTTTAGATTGGAGTGGAAGTATTTTTAAAAAATCTTACAAAATCATGTGCGTGATTTTTCTTCCACTAATGCTTCCAAGAAGGGTCCCATTTGGTTGAATTGTCATAAGGCTCCAAAGTCATGACATTATGAGCCTCACATGCCCTTTGGATGGCTCCAAATCCATTTCATATCTTTCCTTTTCACATTATACATTTTTCCTTCACCTTCCTCCATTGATCTTTACTCTTCACCCCCCCTTGGTAAACCGGTCTATAAAATATTTTCATCCAGTGATGTCTTGGATTTCCCAAGAGGTTGTTCCCACCCTCTTCTTTATTTCAAAGCTCCAAACGTACAAAAAATCAACAAAATGTTCGACAAATATTTTTTGTGATTTTCTTGGATCAGAGTCAAACTTTATGTCCTTATCCCTAGACTTGAAAGTCTTAGTCTTCTTAAGCTTGCTCCTCTTATGGTCCCTCTTTGTCCGTTTGTAGATTGCACGAGACTTAGAACTAAGAGAGTAGAAACTAGAAGACGATGAGGAGGAGGAGGAACTTGAGTAATCAAGGGAGTAGTTGGTTACTGAGGGAGATGACTCCCTCCTTATTTGGCTCACTCGAGGAGATGTCTTTTTACTCTTCTTGACCCGAGAGTCCTTCTTCCTTCTAGGAAGCTGCAATTGGATGCTTTGCACCTTTACCATCAATTGGTGCAATGGTGTTTCCTCTAGTATCACCATCTTTTGGAGGATTTAGTCCTTCATAAGTAGCCTTTTCCCTTGCCCTTAAGTTTTCAATCAATTGACGTACTTCGAGAATCTCCAACAAGCTATGATACTCTATCGATTGAGCCTGTAAGTGCTCACTTGTAGGTGCTTCATCAGTTGCCATCTTTACCTTCTTCTTGCAAGAATCACCTTAACTTTGAGAAAAGCAAAGATACCAGATTTGATACCACTATTATAAGATCCGAGATACACACTCAAATTTCTTACTTAAAATATCTATGGTGAATATTATACTGGTGTAGAGAGAACATGTGGGAGAAAAGAAAGATATAGAGAGAGAGATAGATAGATAGAGAGATTGACAACACACTAGGGATTGGAAGATGGGCCAGTCCCCCCCTTGTGGAGTTATATTATTGACAAGGAGCAAGCTTTTCTATTACACATAAACCAGTTCTTACTTGTAGATCTTGGAAACACGATCACGGTTCCTTGCACGGTATACAATTGGCTAACACTTGCACAACTTGGAAGTTTGCATCTTTTGATCCTTCTTGAGTCTCCTTCTCTCCTACACAATATGTGTAGGGCTCTCCTCTTGGAGCTTGATTTCAGCAAAGCTTCCACAGTACTTTCACCTTCTCTTCTCCTCTTGGAACTTGATTTCAATAGAGCTTCCGCAGCACTTGTACCTTCTCTTCTCCTCTTGGAACTTGATTTCAATAGGGCTCCATAGCATTTGCACCTTCTCTCCTCCTCTTGGAACTCGATTTCAATAGGGTTTCTGCAACACATAATTGTTGGAAGAGGCACCTTGTAACCATACTAGGGACTGGAAGATGGGCCAGTCCCCCCCCTTTGTGGAGTTATATTATTGACAAGGAGCAAGCTCCTCCGTTACACATAAACCAGTTCTTACTTGTAGATCTTCGAAACAAGATCAAGGTTCCTTGCACGGTGTACAATCAGTTGCACACTTGCACAACTTGGAAGTTGGTACCTTTGGATCCTTCTTGAGTCTTCTTCTCTCCTACACAATATGTGTAGGGATCTCCTCTTGGAGCTTGATTTTCAGCAGAGCTTCTGCAACACTTGTACCTTCTCTTCTCCTCTTGGAACTTGATTTCAGTAGAGCTTTCGCAACACTTGCACGTTCTCTCCTCCTCTTGAAACTTGATTTCAGTAGGGCTTCTGCAACATTTGCATCTTCTCTCCTCTTGGAACTTGATTTCAATAGGGCTTCATAGCACTTGATTTCAACAGAGCTTCCATAGCTATTGCACCTTCTCTCCTCCTCTTGGAACCTGATTTTAGCAAGGCTTCCGTAGCATTTGCACCTTCTCTCCTCCTCTTGGAACTTGATTTCAGCAGGGCTTCCATAGCACTTGCTTCTTCTCTTCTCCTCTTGGGTGCATGCAAAGTTATGCTTTCTTCATCTCCCCCACACCCAAGGAGAGCCTCCTCTTTTATAGGCTTTCAAGTGCTTCTCTTCTTGGTGAGAGACTTGAGTGCCAAGATTGGAAAGTGATCCGAGAAAATCACAAAAAAATATTTGTCTAACACTTAGTTGATTTTTTGTACATTTGGAGGTTTAAAATAAAGAAGAGAGTGGGAACAACCTCTTGGGAAATCCAAGAAATCACTAGATGGAAATATTTCATGGACTGGTTTACCAAGGGGGGGTGAAGAGTAAAGAATAATGGAGGAAGGCGAAGGAAAAATGTGTAATGTAAAAAGAAAAGACACAAAATGGATTTGGAGCCATCCAAAGGGCATGTGAGGCTTATAATGTCATGGCTTTGGAGCCTTATAATAATTCAAACAAATGGGACCCTTCTTGAAGGCATTAGTGGAAGAAAAATCAGGTACATGATTTTGTAAGATTTTTTAAAAATACTTCCACTCCAATATAAAAAAACTTTTCAACATGAAAGTTGTAGCGTGTGAGCTGAAGTTTTGGCTAGTATTTTTCTATAATTTTTTGGAGCTACGAGTCAGGAGATATGGCCAAAATGGTGGATGCCAACTTTTTTCAACTGCGGTGGAGACCACCTCCCAATTTTATACACACCCACACTTTCTTCCCCACACTTAACACTTCCATAAAACATCATTCATTAGACTTCCAACCCTTTCCCCTCTGTTCTCCTCTCTCTCAGGCTAATAAACCATTAGAATTCCCCTCCTAAATCACCCTCAAATCGTCCTTGATTGTAGTAGTAATGTATGAATTCTCACTACTCTCTCTCCATTATTGCTAGATATGATCTTATTTTATGAAAATTCTCTATATTTTTGTATAGGAGAGCTCTTGGACTCAAGCTATGGGGGGATAATGGAGACAACTCACCTATGATGGAACTTGATGAAGTACAAAATTGGTCAACAAAACATCTAGATGGAGCTTGCACATGGGTGGAACCACCTTAATGTAGCTTTGGTGGTGTTAATTCCTATTCTATCTTAACCTCCTCCCTAAACACCCTCAAGGCCTATATAAAGAGGCCTTCTCCTTTATAATTTGCAAAAAAAAAGGAGAGCCAAGAGGCCTTCTTCAGCCCTATTGAGCCTTCCCCATTCTCTCTCATGAGCTTATGCAGTTCATTCCCTTACTATAGCTTATGCATGCTCTATAGTGTAATAAGCCTATGCTATTGGTGTCCATATTGTGTACATTGGTTATGTCTTGAGGGTTCTCCATCTCTTGTGCCCTCTTAAGTTTTATTGATTAATTTATTTTTTGTATATATATATATATATATATATATATATATATATATATATATATATATATATCTCTCTCTCTCTCTCTCTCTCTCTCTCTCTCAGTTTTCCTCTCTTCTCCCTCACAAGCTCCTCTCCCTCTTGCATAGCGTCCTAGTTTGCTCTTCCATGACTAGGTGGTGCCCTTACCTCATTCACTTTGTGGCAGAAAAGAGTTTGGCTTAGTATAGAGGTTGCCATACCGAATTTTCTTCGTTATAAATTGGTGGACATTCTCATCCACAATTCTCTATCTCCTTATGCGGGACGATACAACACATAGTGGTGCATCCTCTACAACAAGTGCTCCAAGTGGCTCTTCTCCAACACCTTCATCAACTCTTTTTGAAGTTAATCAAAGTCCATGACTCTCCCACAATGGTCTCCCAAGGAAGCCCAAGAAAAGAAGTATGCCTACCGGATGATGGCACGTGTGCGGGTAAAAGTTGTTCACCTTAGAAATTCCATTCTCTCACAACGGAAAAAATCATGTTTTCATCAATTGCTAGGTTCTCATAATTGTGGTAAGTGTTTTGCAAACAAAGTGAAGGCCCTTTCGGGAGGTCCTCATCTCCAAATCATCAAATGCCTCTCTATCTCTGGCCTAATCCACATCAAAGGAGGACAACTATGTATGAACGGTGCGGAGTTTTGTAGAGGTGCAAAGTATGGAGACTACCTTCAACTGTTGCTAGCTTGAAGATTGGGTGTGGTTGAAAAGGTAGCCATCACATCTTATGAAATATATGTCGTTGAGGATAGACACACTAAGGCAAGAACAATCACTGGTGAGCAAATTCTCTGTATAGCAAAGTTGGTGGGTTCCAGAAAGAAACACTCTGGGGAAAATCCTTTATAATTCAAGAAAGTGCATTCCCTCTACTCCCTTAAGTAGTCTCCACTTATGAATAATAATAATGGCCTGAATTTCTACACCTTCCACTCTGTACAAAACATCCGAGTTAATGTATGCATCAGTAGGAAGATTTTCTTCTAGCAGCATCTTGTCATGTACTTTGGGGCTGAAAGATTAAGGGAGATTCTTGTATCACCAAAATCTATAATCTTCCCAATGCTAGACTACAATTCATCCTTCAATGTACATGCCTTTATTTTATTATAATATTTTCTCATGAATCACCGCGAGTTTTATGGACCAATCCAACCTCTTGTTATGCAAACTGTGCATATTGTAGCTAGCACAAAGCTTAGATTCCAAGGCATTATTAGAAGCATACTGGGGCCTAGACGTCTTGCTGAAATCAATACATCTGTGAGCCCATTCATCCTTCCCCTCATAAAATACAACTTAAGTCTAGACGTCTTCATCTTTGTACTCTACTAAGGCAACATGGCATTTTCAAGCTTCTTTGGGCGCAATGGGAAAAATGCAGTGGATTTTTTGGACAACCTTGAGATGGCCTTCCTTGTCTCTGGGAGGGATGATGAAGCATTAAAGTTGAGGGATTTTCCTTTGGTGCTCAAGGAAGAAGCTGGAATGTGGTTCCAAACTCTAAATCCGGCCCAAAGAGCTGAATGCATGGATTAAAGGCAGCTTTCTTGCAGAGATTTCAACAAACTAACTCAGCTGAAGAGTTATGGCAACGGCTTTTGGCCCTGTATCAAAGTGATCCTTATGGTTATGCAACTTATGAGGAAGGGTTTTTGAAGCTTTGGGGGCAGTGGTCAGCCTCACTGAATCCTGGTGAGAGAGCTCCCAACTGCCTTCAAAAAGATTGATTTATTTCATGTTTGTACCCCTTGTTCAGGGAGAAGGTAAAGGTGAAATTTCCAAACACTTTTGAAGATGCCTTGAGAATCACTAGGGAAAAGAATTGAAAGATTCTCTACCAAGCCCGAGCTAGCCAAGTAGTTTTGGGAAACAACATCACAACTATGGAGGCCTCTCAAGTTCCCCCAAATGTATCTAATACACCAGGCCTTGTTAGAGATCAAGAAAACATGATCCAACAAATAAACAATCTTACTAATCAACTAGAGGGTTTGAGAGTAAATATTGTGCAAGGTGCAAGAAGACCTATCAAGGGGAATGGTGGGAATCGACCACAAATGCGGCGACAAGCAACGGAGATGTTGTGTTACAACTGTGGAGAAAATGGACATGGCATGTACAATTGTCCTCACCCTACAAGATATGATCACCCTGCCAGAGGTCCTCGATAATAAGTAAGTCCTCCTCATGCTAAGACTCAAGAGTAAGAGCAGTCACGACCTGCAATTTTACAACCACCTTATGTTCAAGCTGAAACCCTTGCTATTCAGCCAAATGTTAATGTCATAAAAATAGAGAAGGTGGTCACGGTTAGAAGGCTCCAAGAAGAAATAGCGAGAGGTAAGATGAAGGTAGATGTAGTAGAGAATATGCCTATCAAGAGGGTACAAACTAAGGCAAGCAAGGAAGCAATCAATGAGGCAAGTACATCACGGGCACCTAGAGATGAAAGGAAGAAGAGAAAGACTCGAACTAGGTCTAAAATTGATATCTCCGACTTTCCTTTGGGTTCTCAGACACAACCTTATGATCTGATAGCATATGTGAGCTCTCAAGGGCCAAAAATTACTTGGCCACAACTACTTCATGCCTCTCCAAAGCTACGACGACAATGGTAAAAAATGGTAAGCACAAGGGCAAAGCAAGGTGAAATGGTTAGTGCAATCAAACCATATGGCCTCAAAGATATAATGCCTTTAGTGGAGGCTCAAATCAAAGGTCAACAGATTTGAAAAACATACATCGATAGTGGAGCAAAGGTTTGTGTCATGACAGAAACGCTTATGAATCAATTAGGCTTAGAAGTAATGGAATCCTCAACCTTTAGGGCAAAGATGGCCAACAATGATGCGGTCACATGTGTGGGTGTAGTGAAAGCTTTGAGAGTTTCTATTTTTGGAATCACTGTAGCAGTGGATGTTTATGCAATGCCAGTAAAGGGAGAAGGATATCCCCTCATCCTAGGGAGACCTTGGCTTATGGGCATTGGAGCTAGGCAAGATTGGGTAACAGGGGATCTGGAGTTGAGGCCACGTAAGGTGGGTGGCCACGATCAAAAGGTGGTTTACAACTTGAAGAGTGGGCGTCAAGAGAACCTTGAACTAGAAACGTCTGCCAATGAGTGGAGCTCAAGTGGATGTTCCTCATTGATAGAAGAGGAAGAGAGTTCAAGTGGAGAGAGTGATAGCACTCTCGAAGTTATGGGTGCCACCTTAAAGTAACCTACCTCATCAGAAGATAACCCAAGAATCCAAGGAGAAGTTGTGTGGGATGTTAGATATGATCAATGCCCCACCCTCATTAGGTGCTACCAATGATCCATGGTGCTCAAAGTTGTAAGGCCCCCATTATGAGGAGAAGCCAAATGTGAGCCCGGACATTGGTTGAGTCCTGACTTGTATATCAGATGAGGTCTATGTGACCGGATGGCAAAAAGGTGACTGTTGTGGGTCTAATCTTTGGGTTAGACGGAGTGGTTAAGCTGGTAGCAACTCGAGGCGCATTGCATTGAGTTGCGGTGTAAGGGACTTAAAAGGGGCCCCTATTGTGGGGTCCGGGGGACCGACTATTGGAGGCTCATATGGTAGGTCGGCGGTCAGCAGGCCGACCTAACGACCTTCGCGGGCTATAAAAGCTAAACCCCTTCGTAGCCATCTCTCACTCATCTTTCACCCAGTCAGAGTTGTTGTTCCAGCTAGCCTTAAGCTCTTCACCTATCTTTTGTCTAGATCGCCATCTAAGCTTCACACAGTGGAAGCGCACGGGTGGACAGAGCCATCTTTGTATCAGTTGTTTGAAGTTAAAGAATTTACCGATTCTCCTCTTATCTGTTGTGTACTCTCTATATCTTTCTCAGATTCTATTCGCTGCGCCGTGTAATATTTTACATGGTATCAGAGCCCAGGGGGCTCTAGAGATCGGAGAGCATGCAAGAGGCAAAGGCTTCAACAGCAAAGAGAAACTATGTCGACTTCGGGAAGCGGTTCTGGCGCATCAAGAAGCGACGCAAGAGGTGGTGTTGCTGTACCGGCTATTCAAACACTGAGGATTCGTCCACCAACCTTCAGCGAAGGCAAGTTAGATGGTACAAACTACACCTTGTGGAAGTTCAAAATTACAACTATCCTTAATTCTTATGAGCTTCTGGAGACTGTGCTGGGGACTGACGCAGAACCATAGCCTACCCCCGACCCATCAAATCCTAGTGTGATGATTTCTCCGAATGTAGATCTTCTATGAGCTTGGAAACGAAGGAATGCAGATGCATTGTGTGCCTTAGTTACAAGCTGTTCTGACAGTGTTCTGACTTTGATTCAGCATACAACCAAAGCGTCAAAGGCTTGGAATGTACTAAGGAGTCAGTATGAAACACGAAACCAAACAAGGATTCAAAACTTGGAGAATCAACTAGCAGCGGAGAAGTTTGCTGAAGGAGAGACGATTGAAGCATTCATCACTCGGATTAAGAATCTGTGCGACCAGATGGCTGGCGCTGGGATACAAAAGACTAGTGAAGAGCTAGCTCGGAGCTGTCTTCGGATTTGTCCACAAAAGTTTGATGGACTAGTAACTGCCCTTAATACTTAGGTGAGACCTCAAGCTTTGACTTTTGAGGAGTTTTGTGCATTATTAATGGAGGAGTAGTTGAGGCTGAAAGCCCGAGAAGGAAGTAACAATGGAGACGCTACATTCTCTGCCAATGCAAAAGGCAAAGGTGTTTCCTCCACCAAAAATGATGGTGACAAAAAGAAGAAGGGTGGCAAGAAGAAGTTTCAAGGAGAGTGCTTCTACTGTAAGAAGAAAGGACATGCAATTGCAGATTGTCGTGTCAAGAAGGCAGATGAAAAGAATGGTACCCTTAAAAGTAAAGGGAAAGAGACAGCCAATACGGTTGAAGCAGAGCTGGAATTATTCATGGCGACCATTGAGGAAGTGTGCTCCTCAGTGCAAGAAAAATCTACCACTGACTCATGGGTGTTGGATAGTGGGGCCTCCCGTCACATGACCAACAAGAAAGGTCTATACAGTTATATGCAGCCTCTACAAGAATCCATCACTGTGACGGTTGGAAATGATGCTAAATGCCCTACTGCGGGCATAGGTACTATTTCTTTTGTTGCTGCAAATGGTGAAGTTAAAAAGCTTTCAAATGTGTTGTATGTTTCCGAAATCAGGAGAAATCTCTTATCAGTTGCTGCCATAACTGATCTTGGTCATAAAGTGAGGTTCAAGAAGATAGGTGCAGAAATTATTGATAGTGCTGGCACAATTGTTGGCAAAGGAGAAAGAAGGAACAACCTGTATGAGCTAAGTGCTCTTACAGCCACCGCTAGAGTGGGCACAAGTAAGCTTTGGCATGAAAGGTTTGGACACATCGGATTTGCAATATTGAAGGAGATGCAAAAGCAAGGTATGGTTGCTCACCTACCTACAATAACTGAATTGAAGGAACCATGTGAAGCTTGTATGATGGGCAAGCAACAGAGAAAGGCATTTCCACAAGAAAGCAAGAATAGAGCACAGGCTCCTCTAGAGTTGGTGCATGCTGACTTGTGTGGTAAGATGCCTACACAGGCCTTGGGGGGATCTTCTTATTTTATGTTGATTGTCGATGACTACAGTAGGAAGATGTGGGTGTACTTCCTTCGTGATAAGGCTTGTTGAGAATGAAACAGGGAAAAGTGTGAAGAAATTTAGAACAGATGGTGGTGGTGAGTTCAACTCAAAGGAGTTTGAAGGCTTTTGCAAGAGCAAAGGGATCAAGCGTCAATTGACGACGCCTCACACACCTCAGCAGAACGGTGTTGTGGAACGCAGGAATCGCACCATTGTGGAGATGGCAATGCTAAAGGGCAAGGGATTGCCCAACCATTTTTGGGCTGAAGTTGTTAATACTGCAGTCTACATTCTAAATCGGAGCTACACAAAGGCTCTCAAGGGAAAAACACCTCATGAGGCTTACACTGGTAAGAAACCATATGTTTCACATTTCAGAATTTTTGGATGTGAGTGTTATGCACATGTTCCAGATGAGAAGAGAAACAAGTTACAACCAAAAAGCAGAAAATGTATCTTCTTGGGTTATAGTGATGAGCAGAAGGCTTACAAGTTATATGACCAAGAGGCAAATAAGATCATCGCGAGTCGTGATGTGGTGTTCAAGGAGGAGCCGCATACAGTGGAGGAGGAGAAGGCAAGTTCTTCCACTTTATCATCAAGCGAAGAAGTAGTCCACTATGAACCTGTCCCGAGAGCTATCCCTATCCTTAAGGAGGAGGAAGCATCATCTTCAGATGATGAGGAAAAAGTTGACCAACCTGACATCACCCCACCGGAAAAGCCATTGCCGCGCTGGGTGAAGCAGCTCTATGACCACAATAATCCTATGCCTGCATCTGTTGAGGAGAAGGCAGACGGACCAAGGAGGTCTTAGAGAATAGAGGAGCAAAGGAGGGCTTCTGCTCACATAGTCAATATGGCCTTGATAGTTGAGATTATGAGAGAAGTAAAGGAGCCAACTGACTTAGAAGAAGCACTTGCAGATCCATCATGGAAGGCTGCTATGCAGGCGGAGTATGACAGCATAATGAAGAATGACACTTGGGAGCTAGTGGATCGACCAGCAAAGCGGAAGGTTATTGGCACCAAGTGGATCTGGAAGGTAAAGTACAAGGCTGATGGTACCTTAGAAAAGTACAAAGCTAGACTGGTTGCCCAAGGATTTTCACAAGTTGAAGGGTTTGATTTTCAAGAGTCATTTGCCCCAACTGCCAGAATGACCACTATTCGCACGGTACTTGCAGTGGCTGCCCACAAGAAGTGGCTAGTGTACCAAATGGATGTTAAGTCAGCGTTCTTAAATGGTGACCTCAAGGAGGAGGTGTACGTGGCTCAGCCACCAGGGTTTGAGGCCCCCCATTCTGAGAACAAAGTGTGTAAGCTGAAGAAGGCATTATATGGGCTGAAACAAGCCCCCAGAGCATGGTACCAGCAGATAGATAGGTTCTTTTTAAACCTAAACTTCAAAAGATGTACCTCAGATGCTAACTTGTATGTTTACAGGGATGGTAAAAAGTCTGTAGTGATTGTCCTATATGTGGACGACCTTCTTATTACAGGTGACTATGAAGATATGATCAACCAAACTCGAAAGGCTTTGAGTTTTGAGTTTGAAATAACAAACTTAGGCTTGCTGCACTATTGTTTGGGGATTGAAGTCTGGCAAGGAAAGATCTTCATCTCTCAGAAGAAGTATGCATGGGAGATCTTGAAGGAATTTGGCATGATCGAGTGCAAGGAGATAGCTACACCTATGGAGGTGAATGCAAAGTTATCCGTCGAGGATACATCAGCATTAGCAGACATTGGGAGGTATAGGAGGTTGGTCGACAGTCTGATCTACTTGTGTAACACCAGACCAGATATCAGTTTTGTTGTTGGTGTTTTGAGCAGGTTCTCAAACAAACCTCATGAGAGTCATTGGAAGGCTGGGATGCGGGTGCTCAGATACTTGAAGAAAACTCTTGACTATGGTATCACATACAGTTTCGGAACTTCTCTTGTGGGAAACTGTGACTCAGATTGGGCAGGAGACATTGATTCCAGGAAGTCAGTTTCTGGTTATTGTTTCTCTTTGGGTTCAGAAATTTTCTCTTGGATTAGTAAGAAGCAACCAACAGTGGCATTGTCTTCTACCGAAGCAGAGTACAAGGCAGCTTGTTTTGCTGCATGTGAGGCTGTATGGTTGAGAAGGATTCTATGGCATATGGGAGTGCATGATGAAGAACCAACTGTGCTGAGATGTGACAATCAGAGTTGCATCGCCATTGCCAAAAATCCAGTGTTTCATGCATGCACCAAACATATAGAGATCCAGTATCACTATGTGCGTGATTTGATGGAGGATGGGATAGTGGAATTGTCTACTGTCCAACAGAGGAGAATGGAGCAGATATCTTCACCAAAGCACTTACGAAGGATCTGCTTCAAGCTCATCTTCAGAGACTCGGCATTGGGCCGAGGAGATAGTTCACCTATGGGTGGACATTGAGGGGGGGTGTTAGATATGATCAATGCCCCACCCTCATTAGGTGCTACCAATGATCCATGGTGCTCAAAGTTGTAAGGCCCCCATTATGAGGAGAAGCCAAATGTGAGCCCGGACATTGGTTGAGTCCTGACTTGTATATCAGATGAGGTCTATGTGATCGGATGGCAAAAAGGTAACTGTTGTGGGTCTAATCTTTGGGTTAGACGGAGTGGTTAAGCTGGTAGCAACTCGAGGCGCATTGCATCGAGTTGCGGTGTAAGGGAGTTAAAAGGGGCCCCTATTGTGGGGTCCGGGGGCTGACTATTGGAGGCTCATATGGTAGGTCGGCGGTCAGCAGGCCGACCTAACGACCTTCGCGGGCTATAAAAGCTAAACCCCTTCGTAGCCATCTCTCACTCATCTTTCACCCAGTCAGAGTTGTTGTTCCAGCTAGCCTTAAGCTCTTCACCTATCTTCTGTCTAGATCGCCATCTAAGCTTCACACAGTGGAAGTGCACGGGTGGACAGAGCCATCTTTGTATCAGTTGTTTGAAGTTAAAGAATTTACTGATTCTCCTCTTATATGTTGTGTACTCTCTATCTCTTTCTCAGATTCTGTTCACTGTGCCGTGTAATATTTTACATGGGATGCTACCCTAGAGAAGATGATATCCAAGGATATAAAGGATGAAGAAAGGGAGGGTTATGTGAATGTTCTCAAGAAGCATGCATCATTTTTTATTTCTAATTATACTCACATTACAGGTGTCACTGCAGTGAAGCATCACATCCAACTCAAAGAAGGAAGCAAACCTGTAGCACAAAGATTGAGAAGACTGGGAGTTGTGCAACAGGATGCACTGTTGACGGAGGTGAAGTGACTCTTGAATGTAGGATTCATATACCCAGTGGGAGATTCAGAATGGGTCTCCCCAGTAGTAGTGAGGCCAAAGAAAAATGGTAAGCGAGTATGCATAGATTACAAGCCACTAAATGTTGCAACAAAGAGGGACCACTTTCCTCTCCCATTTCAGGATGAAATCTTGAATGAAGTAGCGGGACATGAGTGGTATATAGTGTGTGATGGCTACTCTGCCTACTTCCAGATTCGCATTGCAGAGGAGGATCAAAAGAAGACCACTTTCATCACACCATGGGGCTATTTTGCCTTTCGGGTCATGCCCTTTGGTCTCACAAATGCCCTAGCAACCTTTCAACGATTCATGAATATGGTCTTCCAACCTTACTTTGGTAAGTCCATAAGGGTTTTCATAGATGACTTTTGTATTTATAGCTCAAAGAACATACATCTACACAAGGTTGATGAAGGATTTACTCGCTTAGCTAGATTGGGTGGACAACTAAATAAGGATAAATGTCACATCGGGGAAAGCAAGGTTACACTACTAGGGCATGTAGTGTCAATTGAAGGAATTGAGGTAGATCCAAAAAAGGTAGAAACATTGCTAGCTCTACCTTCCCCAACCTCCATCAAACAATTAGTCTCCTTCTTACAAAAGCTAAGATATTTGGGTAGATTTATACACTTACTCTCTCAGGCCATGTATCCCCTGCAGCAATTGACACGCCAAGAAACACTTGTATGGAGTGAACAAAGTGAAGAACATTTTAAGGAGATAAAGAAAATGTTGGGGTCACTTCCTATAATCCTCCAACCTTGTTGGGAAGAAACATTCTTTGTAAACCCTAGCATGGGAGAAGAGGCCATTGGTGCTGCTCTCCTACAAAAAGATCCAAAAACATCCTTCATGAGGCCTGTGTATTTTGCCAGCCACCTCATGAAAGCCTCAGAGAAGGCTTACACCTCCATGGAACAACTAGTGTTGGCCCTCATGTTTGCAGTAACCAAATTTCGGCCATATTTTCTTCCAAAGAGGTTTGTGATCATCACTGTGGAGGATATGTTTCCCAATGCACTAAACATATGGAAATCTCTGACAAAATAGCAAAGTGGGTGGTCCGACTTCAAGAGTTTAATTATACATTGCAGGTTGAAAAAACAACTCGAGCATGCCTGGCTGATATTTTGACAAATAGGTGCTATGAGAAAAATCTCATGGTGAAAAGAAATGACCTTCCACCACCCCCATCCATAAAGACTCTTGTAGATGCTTGTAGTCTCGACTTTGATGGCGCATACAAGAGAACTAAGGATAAGGCAGCCACATGCATTGTTGTTTTCTCTCCTTTAGGAGAGAAAATCTATGGTGAAGGAATCATCTTGGAAGGTGTCCACTCTAACAATGAGGCAAAATATCAAGCTTTAATTCATGGTCTTTGTTGGTGTCTTAGTAATTCAATCGAGAGGTTGAATGCTTTTGGAGACTCCATGCTATTGGTAAGGTAGATGCAAGGTACATGGGCATGCAAAAATACAAACCTCTCTAGTAAAATGAGAGAGGCTAAATCTCTTATGAGAAGATTTAGGGAGGCACAAGTACATCATGTGCCAAGAGACCAGAACAAGGATGCCAACCATCTAGCATCATCAAAGCTGAATGAGTCAATGGTGGGAGCAATGGCTATTAAACCCCCACTTCAGCAAGGTAAGGAAGACTTAGAAGATATTCTACACCTCTTAGAGCAAGGAGAAGCTCCCAAACACCTGACTAAGGGAGAAAGACAGTGGCTAGCTCGGAAGGCTACAAGATATCGCATGGTAAATGATAGTTTGTATTGTCTTGGTAAGGATGGTGTGCTCACGAAAGTGCCTTCAAAATGGAAAATTGAAGAAATATTAAAAGCTTGCCATGATGATATGTGTGGAGGCCACTTTGCACATGACATCACAAGTAGAAAGGTTCTACAAGCCAGCTTTACTTGGCCCAGTCTACATCGAGATGTCAAATATTGGTGTCAAACATGTGAAGAATGTCAGAAATCAGGACCACAATGGCTCATATTAGAACCCCAAACCCCAATCAAGGTCTATGGACCCTTTGAGAAGTGGAAAATTGATGCCCTAGGGCCTCTACCACGCACTCCATCACAAAAAAAATATATGATCATGGGGGTAGATTACATGACTAGATGGGCCAAGGCTATGCCAACTAGAAGAATCATTGCTAACGAAGTGAGTAAATTCATCTTTGACCACATTTATTGTAGGTTTGGTATCCCTCTTGAAATACTATCAGATAGAGGACCAGGGTTTAGAGCTAATGTGGTGGGTGAACTTATGCAAAAGCTAAATATTCAACGACGACACTCTAGTCCTTACTACTCTCAATGCAATGTATTGGTGGAAAAGGTAAATGGAATGATTTGTAAAATCATCAGCAAACAGGTACATTCAAGGCCCCGAGATTGGGACAAGCACCTTAGTGGAGCTCTATGGGCTTACAGAACCTCCTTCAAAACCATGTTAGGAATCACACCTTTTCATCTAGTTTATGGACAAGAGGCTCTTTTTCCTATTGAGGTGTGGCACAATAGGCTCTCAAAAGGAGAAGTTACATCAAATATTAGTGGACCTAGAGAGGCTACAATTGGATCGTGAAGAAGCCATCAACCACTACTCCTAGGAAGCTGAGAAGCATAGAGAAAAGTTCAACAAGAAGCTAACAGATAAAAACATCAAGGAGGGATCTTTAGTGCTTCGATATGACAATCGCTTTGATAAAAGAAAGGATGGTAAGGCAAGGGTAAATGGATGGCGCTTAAAACCCTATCACATCAGGGTGCGGTCATCTCAAGATACCAAAGAGTTTCTAGAGGCATAAATACCTCTAGCCAGGTTGGGGGGGCTATATGATCCAAGAAAATTAAAAAAAATAATTTGTCTAACACTTTGTTGATTTTTTGTATATTTGGAGGTTTGAAATAAAGAAGAGAGTGGGAACAACCTCTTGGAAAATCCATGAAATCACTGGATGGAAATATTTCATGGGCCAGTTTACTAAGGGGGGTGAAGAGTAAAGATCAATGGAGGAAGGTGAAGGGAAAATGTATAATGTGAAAGGAAAAAACATGAAATGGATTTGGAGCCATCCAAAGGGCATGTGAGACTCATAATGTCATGGCTTTGGAGCCTTATGATAATTCAGACAAAGGGACCCTTCTTAGAAGCATTAGCAGAAGAAAAATCTGGCACATAATTTTGTAAGATTTTTTAAAATACTTCCACTCTGATCCAAAAAAAAATTTCAACATGAAAGTTGTAGCATGTGAGCTGAAGTTTTGGCTAGTATTTTTCTATAATTTTTTGGAGCTACGAGTTAGGAGATATGGCCAAAATGGTGGACACCAACTTTTTCCAACTGCGGTGGAGACCATCTCCCAATTTTATACACACCCACACTTTCTTCCCCACACTTAACACTTCCATAAAACATCATTCATTAGACTTCCAACCCTTTCCCCTCTGTTCTCCTCTCTCTCAAGCTAATAAACTATTAGAATTCCCCTCCTAAATCACCCTCAAATTATCCTCGATTGTAGTAGTAATGTATGAATTCTCACTACTCTCTCTCTCTTATTGCTAGATATGATCTTATTTTATGAAAATTCTCTATATTTTTGTATAGGAGAGCTCTTGGACTCAAGCTATGGGGGGGATAATGGAGACAACTCACCTATGATGTAACTTGATGAAGTATAAAATTGGTCAACAAAATATCTAGATGGAGCTTTCACATGGGTGGAACCGCCTTAATGCAGCTTTGGTGGTGTTAATTCCTATTCTATCTTAACCTCCTCCCTAAACACCCTCAAGGCCTATATAAAGAGGCCTTCTCCTTCGTAATTTGCAAAAGAAAGAGAGAGCCAAGAGGCATTCTTCAGCCCTATTGAGCCTTCCCCATTCTCTCTCATGAGCTTATGCAGTTCATTCCCTTACTATAGCTTATGCATGCTCTATAGTGTAATAAGCCTATGCTATTGGTGTCCATATTGTGTACATTGGTTATGTCTTGAGGATTCTCCATCTCTTGTGCCCTCTTAAGTTTTATTGATTCATCTATTTTTTGTAGTTCTCTCTCTCTCTCTCTCTCTCTCTCTCTCTCTCTCTCTCTCTCTCTGTTTTCCTCTCTTCTCTCTCATAAGCTCCTCTCCCTCTTGCATAGCGTCTTAGTCCACTCTTCCATGACTAGGTGGTGCCCTTACCTCATTCACTTTGTGGCAGAAGGGAGTTTGGCATATAGTATAGAGGCTGCCATACCGAATTTCCTTCATTAGAAAGGTCGATCTTCATTCAAGATTTGGCTGTTCCAAGAGCTACTTTGTAGTACCAATTTTGAGATATCTCTCTATGCATTGCTCGTATGAAAAAAGGTCCAACACAAAAGTTGTAGATCTCGTTGTTTTCGATAACTTTAGCCGGCCATTTTTAGAGATCATCTTTCTATCGCGAGATATTTTAAAATGGATTCACCATGTCTATTTTAAGAAAAATAACTTTTTAAACTGTACTCTTAACTTGTGGTCATGCAACCACCTTAAGGAAAGTTCATTAAATTGCATTGGGCCTCAACCTTAAGATTGACTTCCACACAAAACGTTGTGTCATTTTAGACCTTAGAAAGAGAAAATCGCTTCTCTCCTCACTTCTAAAGGATTACGTCTCTTGTCTTTCTTAGTGAGAGAATTACCTCTCTTGTCTTTCTTAATGAAAGAAAAGACCTTAAACCCTGACTTGTAAGGGAGAGGATGATCCTAGATGAATGCAATGCTCATTACACACAAGTAAACGTTCCCACGTGTCCCCGGATGCATACATAAATACATATATATAATGCTAATGCACTTCCTCTTCTTAGAACTCAATCCATCTTCATTTACGTGTAACTCCTTAGCTAGTCAGTTAATAAGTGAGTAAGATTACTAACTAAAGAGTAACTAAGGTAAAAACTAACTAATGTTAATAGCTAATCATTTTTATTTAACTAAAAGTATATTTAAAAAAACTAAGAGTCGTAAATCTGATATTTTTCTCAGATTGACAAGAACCATAGCCACCCTTCACGGAAGTTACAATGTGAATGAGACTTATGAGCCATATTAATCACTAGTATTAATGTGTATAGTTTGGATGGTCCAAAGATATTATATGTTTGGGCAAAAAAAAAACTAGTATATTTTAGAGATTATCCTAAAAAGATAGAACTAAATTTCATTTAAAAGAAAAGACAAGTGATGTGTTAGTTAGTTTTTGAGATTTTATAAAAAGAAAAAAATAAATAAAGTGATTTGCAAAATCGCACGCGCCATGATCGCAATCCACAGGCAGTAGACAGCACTTCGAATAAAGAAAAGAAGAAGGAGTGAACTAAGATCTTTCTAACCAAGTGTCTTGAGGTTTTACCCCCCTTTTGGAGCCAATGCAACCATCAAACTTATGATTCGAGCATCAGATTACTGAGTCTTCCAAGAGCCCCTCCACACTTGTTCTTAGTCTTATCACCTCCTCTCTAATTCATTATAAATATGAGGCATGGGGAGGCACAAAGGAGCATAAGGAGGGGACCCCAAGAGGCTACGAGAGCGAGAGGTAGCAAGAAGGATACCCCCTCTAAGAGATTGTGAGAGAGAGCTTGAGAAAGAGAGAGAGAGAAGAGTTACCCCGAGAGGCTGCACAATTCCCTCTATCTCAATCCTCGACTTGGCCATCTTCTCTTACCCTCTCCCATCTCAAATCTATTCTACCTTCTTAATCTCTTGAGTCTACTTGCAGACGATGGCCTCCAAGCAAAGAATGTCGCGTGTGGATGGCAATCCTACAAGCAATGAAGCTTCAGGCAAAGGCATCACTGCCAATCCAATTGTGGTACTGGTCGTAAGTAATGTATTTTCAAATTGATAGATGCTTGTTTTGATTCTCGCATGAGATACATTAGGCTCCATAATATGATGGACGAGAATAGGTCATGGGAATGGATAGGCCTCTTCTCACATATTTGAAAGATGGAATTTGCAAAATGCATGTATTAAGGGAAGTTAATTGCACTTAGTTGCATATGGCTTATTTGTTGATAGAGAAATTGGTCAAGGGTTATGAATAACATAATCGTAAGAAGAATGACATTAAGAATTGTGCATATAAGTATTAAGAAAATTTTGCATAGAATTGCTCTTTAATCCCAAGGGGAAGAGCGAATATGCGATGGGATTATTATCGCGTCTATTCTTATATTGTTTGGGAAAAATACAATTAGTTTTGTTGGTTGATTGAACAACACCCTAAATGTTTTTCTTTCAATCAATTGATTGTTGCATTGTGATTTGGATCAATATTCCAAGGCTTGTGTTGATGGCAAATGCATGGCATGGGTCTGTAATGAAAAGTTGCTATGGGAATAAAGGGATGATTTCTTAGAAGATGATATTAGGGATAAGTGCCTTGATTATGCTTAATTCTTAATTGGTTAATTAAGGAATGATATTTGCACAGGTGGACCATCTCCAAGATTGCACCATGGATTATCCCAAGAGGGCACTACTCGATTCACGGGCCGAAGGTCGAGTGGTGAAAAGGTCATCCACGAAAAGTGTGTCTCACTCCTAGGCCGCTTGGGGACATGGAGCTCTGGACACCCCTTGCCGAGTCCGAAACGGAGTTGTAGATTGCCGTGAGCCCAACGTCTAGAGGCGTTGGAAGATCCTATTCTAGATAAAGGATGGAAATTTTTGTGCCATGTGATTTGGACCAAGTACTTCTGTTGGATAGAAGGGATACATAATTCTCTTGTATGGGCAGGAGATAAAGATTAACTTGAAGATAAGTTAATGAAATTGTTTGTCAAAAGGACTGCTTGTTTTGTTTTCATGTATGTGTTATAAGTTAGGCGAACGAACCATGTTTTCTAAAAGGCCTAATTAATGAAGTTGATTTTAAATGTCGCACATAAATGTGGTAGGACCTAATTAGAAAACTAAAGCTATCAAGGGAAGTGGGTGGGCGGAATCTCCGACAGGTCCGTCCTATGGCTGGGCAGTTCCAAAGAACTAGGAGGCTTCTCACAAGGATTTATCACCGTTCGACTTTAGGTATTGTTAAGTTAGAACCCAATTCATACCATTTGAGGGGACTGAAATGGGACTATGCCCTATAGGCAAAGAGGTTGAGCAACGCATCTCTATCAATAACTCTCAATAATCCTTCTTAGGTCGTGGATGCACCTCCCAAGGGGTATGTCTGATATGAAGAGTCACCAGAGCCACTACAGTGTCTTTTCACAGCTCACTACTATCATTGTCACTCAGTCTTCTCTTCAGTCTTCAACAGCTGTTTTTCCCACTTGTTTTAGCTATTTTGAGCTTAGATTCATAATTTCCAAAAGTTAGAAAACTTTTCCAAAGTCACACATACATTCTACAGAACACTTACAGAAGGTCTACAGAACAGTACAGTACAGTACCAGAGCAACTACTGTACAGTTACAGTATAGAGACAGAGTACAGACAGAGGCTCTACAGAAGGTCTACAGAGGGTTATAAAAGGTCATCAGAACCTCATAACTCATACTCAAACCATTCCAAACTATTAAAAACTATTCAATAAGCTTCCAAAAGATTTCAATCTTCATCAATAATCAATCCATGCTTCATACAGAAGAAAATTAGAACAAAACAGAAGCTATACAGAAGGTATACAGAACCAATCAAAACCTATCAGAATATCATAGAGCTTCATATCTCCACCGAGAATCATCATGAACTTCCAAAACATAATCAATATCATCCAAAACACTCTCAAATACTTCCACTAACAACCATACATCACTCTAAATCCATCAAAAGTCAATCATTCAGACCTCAAAAATAACAAAAATCAGTCAAAAATTCAGTCTTTTTCCACTCTCAACATATCCCCACACTTAGAAAGGAAGCGTCCTCGCGACCTAAGGAAAAGAAGAATATAAGTTCATTAAAGAGATCAATTTTATCTTCCATAGGATCTTCAATAATCTCCCCAAACCACAACCCTAACTTATCACCTGTATCTGATAGAAAAATACTACTAAAGGAAAACTGCATGATTCATTAACTCATCTTATTAATAATTTAAAAGTCATAACAAATTTGTAAATGATATAAGAGGTTCTTCTTCAGCTTTACACCATAGGCTGTCCATCCAGCATCAATAGTTTGAAAAGAGCTCTCGAACAAATTATTCTCAAACTCATCACATACAATTATTACAACACACACACAAACACGAACACAACCATTTGAATGATACCTCCAAAAAGAGATATATATCATTAAGAATCATCCAAAATACATTGCAAAGGTATCAATGAAGGTGATCCCTTTTGAAGGCTTGGTGTTTTCGAAAACGATCCATGGAAAAGGATTCATCTACAAATGTCTTTGAAGGATTTTGAAAGAACTATAGGCAGCACATCCTTTCTAGCAAAACAAGGTATCTGCTAGGTAGACATAGGGCATGAAAATATAAGACATCCAACTGTTGGGAGTCAATGTTCACATTGACATTCATACAAAGCTTTGGAATGGCCTTTTGATCATTATGGAAAGCAAAATGAAGGCAATTCTGGTATATGCTTAACTGGCAGTTGTCCAATCCCCTGGAATTATTGGCCAGTTAATCTGGGATCCTGTAAGATAATCAGTCAATCTCCATCCTCTTCTTCTGGGAATCTGTTGATTAAACCCTTGGTATTCACTAACCAACTGAGGGGGTTGAGAAATAGAAGTGGCAGGAGATGGAAGAGGAATAAGTAAA